>NW_025237019.1:2711-4910 GCF_018294505.1 Triticum aestivum
GTCCGTAGAGGCTAGAACAACAACCATCATCCTACTAGTCTAGGGTTTAGTTCATCTGATCTCGTGGTAGATCGACTCTGTAATCCTCATATACACAAGCAAAATAATCAAGCAGGACGTAGGGTTTTACCTCTTAAAGGGGGCCCAAACATCGGTAAACATTGTGTCCCTAGTCCCTTGTTCCCCATTGATCCAAGATCCACAGCTCGGGACCCTCTACCCGAGATCCGTCGGTTTTGACAAAGACACTAGGCATCTTGGAGCGATGGTAATATGGAGACATGATTTTACCTAGGTTCGGGCTCTCTCGAAGAGATAATACCCTATGTCCTGCTTTTGATTGTATTGACATGGGCATAGTACAGAGTGCATGTATCTACCACGAGATTATTCTAATGAATATGAGATCATCTGTTGACTAGCCTGGCGTCGGTTTATATAATATACCGGAGGCCTATGGTTTATGAGAGTCCTCATCTTGTGTCCCACATCTTATGGAGTCTTCCTTGTATGCATCATGGGATGCCTGAAGTGGCCCATGAGTGAACTACTGTGGGGGTCCTCAGCTTAACCCATCTGGTCGGGAGACGATGTGGTGAGTACCCCCTAGTCTAGGACACCATCAACCGTGCACACAGGTCATGCTGCTATTAAATATCTTATGGAAAATAAAGATGTTAAACCTAGGTTGGTTCTTTTTCTACAAGAATTTGACTTGCATATTATTGATAGAAAGGGAGCTGAGAATCTCGTAGCTGATAATTTGTCCAGAATGGAAAATGTTCTTGATGACCTACTGCCTATTAATGACAGTTTTCCTGATGAACAATTAGCGGTTATAAATGCTTCTCATAATACTCCTTGGTACGTGATGACCCACAAGTATAGGGGATCAACCGTAGTCCTTTCGACAATTAAGAGTGTCAAACCCAATGAGGAGCAGAAGGAAATGACAAGCGGTTTTCAGCAAGGTATTTTCTGCAGGCACTAAAATTATCGGTAATAGATGGTTTGGTAGTAAGATAATTGGTAATGGGTAACAAGTAACAAGTGTAGCAAAGGTGTAGCAAGATGGACCAATCGTTTTTATAGCAAAGGATAAGCCTGGACGAAGTCTTATATAAAGCAAAGCGCTCCCGAGGACACATGGGAATTATCGTCAAGCTAGTTTTCATCATGCTCATATGATCCGCGTTTGTTACTTTGATAATTTGATATGTGGGTGGACCGGTGCTTGGGTGTTGTCCTCACTTGGACAAGCCTCCCACTTATGATTAACCCCTCTCACAAGCATCTGCAACTATGAAATAAGAATTAAGATAAATCTAACCATATCATGAAACATGTGGATCCAAATCAGCCCCTTACGAAGCAACGCATAAACAAGGGTTTAAGCTTATGTCACTCTAGCAACCCATCATGTACTTATCACCTCCAAAAGCAAATCATGGTGAAGTGTCATGTAGTCTACGTTCATATAACACCACTAGAGGAAAGACAACACACATCTCATCAAAATATCGAACGAATACCAAATTCACATGATTACTTATTTCAAGGCTTCTCCCATGTCCTCAGGAACAAAAGTAACTACTCACAAAGCATGTTCATGTTAAAGATCAGAGTGGTAATACATATCATTAAGGATTTGAACATATGATCTTCCACCAAATAAACCAACTAGCATCAACTACAAGGAGTAATCAACACTACTAGCAACCCACATGTACCAATCTGAGGTTTGGGGACAAAGATTGAATACAAGAGATGATCTTCATCCCGAAAGCTTCCTTGTGATTTTTTTCTAGGTCAAAACCCTTCATATAGCAGAATATGAACACTAGGGCTGGCCAGGGGTCCGACAAGCTCGGGAGGCGTGCCTTGGGGTAGGGCACGCCCCCAGGCTTGTGGCCACCTGGTGGGTCCTCTTATATTGTTTCTTCGCCAAATATTTTTATATATTCGAAAACAATTCTTTGTAAAGTTTCAGGACATTTGAAGTTGTGCAGAATAGGTATCTCAGATTTGCTCCTTTCCAGCTGCCAGCATTCTCCCTCTTCATGTAAATCTTGTAAAATAAGAGAGAAAAGGCATACATGTTGTACCATAATGTGAAATAACAATCCATAATGCAATAAATATAAACATAAAAACATGATGCAAAATGGACGTATCGACTCGCCCAAGCTTATACCTCGC
>NW_025237020.1:0-4908 GCF_018294505.1 Triticum aestivum
ACAACCATTTAAAAACTCAAGTTTCAGCATTAGTTTGGACCTAACTGAGAGTCTAATAGGTGAACACGACGATAAACTAGCATGTCATCATATTAAGGGATGCATAACATAAGCAGACACGAAAGAGTGCGACCTCTCTTGCGGACCCGTGTAGTCCTCAAGGTCATCTGCTCAGTTGATGATGGTAATGCAGTTGTCGTGGCTGCCGGCGGCGGGGAAGAAGATCTGAGGCGGCAAAAGGCAGTCTGGACAGCGGATCCCTGTTGTGGTGAACCCTTCCGTCGTCGGAGCAGTTGAGCTGGGTGATACGTCTCTGTCGTATCTATAATTTTTTATTGTTGCATGCTAATATTATACAACTTTCATATAGTTTTGCCAACTTTTTATAATATTTTTTGGACTAACATATTGATCCAGTGCCCAGTGCCAGTTCCTGTTTGTTGCATGTTTTATGTTTCGCAGAAACCCAATATCAAACGGAGTCCAAATGGGATAAAAATGGACGGAGATTATTTTTAGAATATTTATGACTTTTGGGAAGAAAAATCAACGCGAGACGGTACCCGAGGGGGCCACGAGGCAGGGGGGCAGGCGCGCCCCTGACCCTCGTGGGCACCCCATAAGGCGGTTGACGCTCTTCTTTTGCCACAAGAAAGCTAACTTTCAGGGAAAAATCTGGGCGAAGGTTTCAATCCAATCGGAGTTACGGATCTCCGTATATAAAAGAAATGGTGCCAGGGCAGAATCCGGGAACGCAGAAACAGAGAGAGTCAGAGAGACAAATCCAATCTCGGAGGGGCTCTCGCCCCTCCCACGCCATGGGAGCCAAGGACCAGAGGGGAAACCCTTCTCCCATCTAGGTAGAAGGTCAAGGAAGAAGAAGAAGAATGGGGGCTCTCTCCCCCTTGCTTCTGGTGGCGCCGGAATGCCGCCGGTGGCCATCATCATCACCGCGAACTACACCAACACCTCCGCCATCTTCACCAATATCTCCATCACCTTCCCCCATCTATACTCAGCGGTCCACTCTCCCGCAACCCACTATACCCTCTACTTGAACATGGTGCTTTATGCTTCATATTGTTATACAATGATGTGTTGCCATCCGATGATGTCTGAGTAGATTTTCGTTGTCCTATCGGTGATTGATGAATTGCTATGATTGGTTTAATTTGCTTGTGATTATGTTGCTGTCCTATTATGCCCTCCGTGTCGTGCAAGCGTGAGGGATTCCCACTTTAGGGTGTTGCAATACGTTCATGATTCTCTTATAGTGGGTTGCTTGAGTGACAGAAGCATAAACCCGAGTAAGGGGGTTGTGGCGTATGGGATAAAGGTGACTTGATGCTTTAATGCTATGGTTGGGTTTTACCTTAATGATCTTTAGTAGTTGCGGATGCTTGCTAGAGTTCCAATCATAAGTGCATATGATCCAACAAGAGTAAGTATGTTAGCTTATGCCTCTCCCACATAAAACTTGTTATCGGTCTAGTAAAGTAGTCAATTGCTTAGGGACAATTTCACAACTCCTACCATCACTTTTCCACAATCGCTATATTTACTTTATTGCTTCCTTAACAGCCCCTAGTTTATGTTTACATGCTCTTTATTATCTTGCAAACCTATCCTATCACACCTACAAAGTCCTTCTATTTTCATACTTGTTTTAGGTAAAGCGAACGTTAAGCGTGCATAGAGTTGTATCGGTGGTTGAGGGAGTCCTGGATAAGGGGGTATCCGGACAGCCGGACTATATGCTTTGGCCGGACTGTTGAAATATGAAGATACAAGATTGAAGACTTCGTCCCGTGTCCGGATGGGACTCTCCTTTGCGTGGAAGGCAAGCTTGGCGATTTAGATGATAGATCTCCTTCTCTGTAACCGACTCTGTGTAACCCTAGCCCCCTCTGGTGTCTATGTAAACCGGAGGGTTTAGTCCTTAGAACAACAATCAGAATCATAGGCTAGCTTCTAGGGTTTAGCCTCTACGATCTCGTGGTAGATCAACTCTTGTAATACTCATATCATCAAGATCAATCAAGCAGGAAGTAGGGTATTACCTCCATCAAGAGGGCCCGAACCTAGGTAAACATCTTGTCCCCAGTCTCCTATTACCATTAGCCTTAGACGCACAGTTCGGGACCCCCTACCCAAGATCCGCCGGTTTTGACACCGACATTGGTGCTTTCATTGAGAGTTCCTATGTGTCGTCTCCATAAGGCTTGATGGCTCGTCTCATTGTCAAGGACCACATCACCTCTGGGGGAGCCCTGGCCCTAGGCCAAACTCTCCGGCTGGGCGGCTTCGTCATGACCGCCCGATCAGTTGTTGCGCCGACGATGACTTCTCAGGTCATCGAAAACAGCCTCCATGTTGATTCGGAACTCGCCGAATAGATGGACCCGATGGAGCTCTCCTCCCTTAATGAGCTCTTGGATCGCATCGCCACCCTGGGCGTCGCTACGGACTATGATCGTATTGGGCCTAGACCCGACCAAAGGGAGATTTACTCTCCGTCGGTCAACCATGAGATAGCGGTAGTGGAAGAGCATCATGCGAATTCTCCCTCTATTTTGAGGACGAACTATGTCCGGACTTTCGAGCTCTCTGAGCCAGACACACGCTCGTGGGAGGACATGGCCCAAACCCCGAATTCAGAATCGGGCGGCGGGCCGAAGAAATTGGGCCACATCCCGGAGACCGAGCTGTTAAACTCGGAACCTTCTTGGCCCCTGGGTCTTAGATTGGGCCAGGATTCGAATTCAAATCCACCCACCCACCCAGATTTATTCAATCTTTCTCATATCAGACAAGAGCCCCAAGATACAGTACACCATTACTGGGCCAGATTCCTCCTTGTGGTAAACAAGGTCAAGGACTATCGCGAGGAAGACGCAATCTCCCTCTTTTGCAAAAATTGCACGGACAAAGGGATCCTCAATGCTCTAGGTCGCCGTGACATGGTACAGTTTGCTGACTTAGCGGCCATAGTGCATAAATACTACGCAATGGAAAGCGCTTGGAAAACCCAAACAAACTTCTGGGATAATCTGGCTCTCACTAAACCCTTCGTCCGAACTAAAAGGGCAAACTCTCATAAGTTACCCGATTCAATTACCAAAAAATCAAAGCCGGATGCAAGGCGTGGAACCGTATTGGAGGAATGGCTCAATGGGCCATGCAAAATTCACAGCACACCGGATACCACACCAACACATAGCCTTAGAGCATGTTGGATACTCCGGCAGGGAGAAAAGAGCAGCGAGGATCTCCTCATAAACCACACTGCAGAGCAACATCCCGCCGGAAATAACAATATGGTATTGACAGTCTTCGAGACATTCACCTCAAATAATAGGCGCAAGCGAGCTCAACACAGTCTCGCCGAAGTTTGCGACATGGCAACATTAAATCCGTGGAATGACACGGCTATAACTTACAATGCCAGTGACGAACCTCAATTCCGAACAGTCCGGGCACCGGCCGCTTTGGTCCTTAGTCCAATCATGGACGGCTTCCGGCTCACTAAAGTGCTCATGCACGGCGGAAGCGTACTAAACCTCATCTACGAGGAAACCCTCAACAAGATGGAAATTGACAAGAGACGCATTGAGCGAAGCAGCACGACCTTCAGGGGAATCATCCCTAGTCGGGAGGCACGATGTGCGGGAAAAATCACACTGGATGTTCTATTCGGCACGCCGGAAAATTACAGGTCTGAAGAAATGACATTCCAAGTGGCCCCGTTCAGCAGCGGATACCACGCCCTTTTAGTGCGGTGTCGATGTCAAAACCGGCGGATCTCGGGTAGGGGGTCCCGAACTGTGCGTCTAGGCGGATGGTAACAGGAGACAAGGGACACGATGTTTTTACCCAGGTTTGGGCCCTCTCGATGGAGATAAAACCCTACTCCTGCTTGATTAATATTGATGATATGGGTAGTACAAGAGTGGATCTACGACGAGATAAGAGAGGCTAAACCCTAGAAGCTAGCCTACGGTATGATTGTTGTTCGTCCTATGGACTAAAAACTCTCCGGTTTATATAGACACCGGAGAGGGCTAGGGTTACACAGAGTCGGTTACAATGGGAGGAGATCTTCATATCGTATCGCCAAGCTTGCCTTCCACGCCAAGGAAAGTCCCATCCGGACATGGGACGGAGTCTTCAATATTGTATCTTCATAGTCCGGGAGTCCGGCCAAAGGTCATAGTCTGGCCATCCGGACACTTCCTAATCCAGGACTCCCTCAGTAGCCCCTGAACCAGGCTTCAATGACGACGAGTCTGGCGCGCAAGTTGTCTTCGGCATTGCAAGGCGGGTACCTCCTCCGAATACTTCATAGAAGATGTTGAACACCAGGATAGTGTCCGACTCTGCAAAATAAGTTCCACATGCCACCGTAGAGAGAATAATATTTGCACCAATCCAATCTGCTGACGTATTCCGTAGCGTGACATCACGCCATGGCTAGGCTTTTATTCATTTTACTGTTCCACCTTAGCGCGTTTAGCGAGGTGGTTTCCTTGGCACGTCTTGTCAAAGCAGAGATCGTGCCCCCCTTATTCCGGGATTCTCATCAATACGGGCGTGGGTAACCCAACCGCGCCATTAACCGCGGCGCTTGGGAGATAAGCGAGTTTTATCAGGCTGGTGGGGGCTCGTAGTTTCGGCCGCCCATATAAGGGGATAAGAATCTGCCCTTTCCATTCACGCCTTCTTCCTCCTTTGCTTATTCGTCCCTGCGCGCTCGAGCTCCAACGCCCAAGCCCGCACTTCCTACCTCAACCTTCTCCAATCATGTCCGGAGCGGGAGGTAGATGGATGGCCTCCTCCATCATGGAGAGGCACATCGAAAAGTAGAGGAAGGCCGGATACTTGTCTGACGACATCGCGCACTGGCTTCCA
>NW_025237021.1:0-4907 GCF_018294505.1 Triticum aestivum
CCGGTGACGATGGTGATCATGAAGGTACTTCGGAGATGGAGATCATAAGCACAAGATGATGATGGCCATATCATATCACTTATATTGATTGCATGTGATGTTTATCTTTTATGCATCTTATCTTGCTTTGATTGACGGTAGCATTTTAAGATGATCTCTCACTAATTATCAAGAAGCGTTCTCCCTGAGTATGCACCGTTGCCAAAGTTTGTCCTGCCCAGACACCACGTGATGATCGGGTGTGATAAGCTCTACGTCCATCTACAACGGGTGCAAGCCAGTTTTGCACACATGGAATACTCAGGTTAAACTTGACGAGCCTAGCATATGCAGATATGGCCTCGGAACACGGAGACCGAAAGGTCGAGCGTGAATCATATAGTAGATATGATCAACATAATGATGTTCACCATTGAAAGCTACTCCATTTCACATGATGATCGATTATGGTTTAGTTGATTTGGATCACGTGATCACTTAGAAGATTAGAGGGATGTTTTTCTAAGTGGGAGTTCTTAAGTAATATGATTAATTGAACTTAAATTTATCGTGAACTTAGTACCTGATAGTATCTTGCTTGTCTATGTTGATTGTAGATAGATGGCCCGTGCTGTTGTTCCGTTGAATTTTAATGCGTTCCTTGAGAAAGCAAAATTGAAAGATGATGGTAGCAATTACACGGACTGGGTCCATAACTTGAGGATTATCCTCATTGCTGCACAGAAGAATTACGTCCTGGAAGCACCGCTGGGTGCCAGGCCTGCTGCAGATGCAACTGACGACGTTAAGAACGTCTGGCAGAGCAAAGCTGATGACTACTCGATAGTTCAGTGTGCCATGCTTTACGGCTTAGAATCGGGACTTCAACGATGTTTTGAACGTCATGGAGCATATGAGATGTTCCAGGAGTTGAAGTTAATATTTCAAGCAAATGCCCGGATTGAGAGATATGAAGTCTCCAATAAGTTCTATAGCTGCAAGATGGAGGAGAATAGTTTTGTCAGTGAGCATATACTCAAGATGTCTGGGTATAATAATCACTTGATTCAACTGGGAGTTAATCTTCCGGATGATAGCGTCATTGACAGAATTCTCCAATCACTACCACCAAGCTACAAGAGCTTCGTGATGAACTATAACATGCAAGGGATGGATAAGACGATTCCCGAGCTCTTCGCAATGCTAAAAGCTGCGGAGGTAGAAATCAAGAAGGAGCATCAAGTGTTGAAGGTCAACAAGACCACTAGTTTCAAGAAAAAGGGCAAAGGGAAGAAGAAGGGGAACTTCAAGAAGAAAAGCAAGCAAGTTGCTGCTCAGGAGAAGAAACCCAAGTCTGGACCTAAGCCTGAAACTGAGTGCTTCTACTGCAAGCAGACTGGTCACTGGAAGCGGAACTGCCCCAAGTATTTGGCGGATAAGAAGGATGGCAAGGTGAACAAAGGTATATGTGATATACATGTTATTGATGTGTACCTTACTAGATCTCGCAGTAGCACTTGGGTATTTGATACTGGTTCTGTTGCTAATATTTGCAACTCGAAACAGGGACTACAGATTAAGCAAACACTGGCAAAGGACAAGGTGACGATGCACGTGGGAAATGGTTCCAAAGTCGATGTGATCGCAGTCGGCATGCTACCTCTACATCTACCTTCGGGATTAGGATTAGACCTAAATAATTGTTATTTGGTGCCAGCGTTGAGCATGAACATTATATCTGGATCATGTTTGATGCGAGACGGTTATTCATTTAAATCAGAGAATAATGGTTGCTCTATTTATATGAGTAATATCTTTTATGGTCATGCACCCTTGAAGAGTGGTCTATTTTTGATGAATCTCGATAGTAGTGATACACATATTCATAATGTTGAAGCCAAAAGATGCAGAGTTAATAATGATAGTGCAACTTACTTTTGGCACAGCCGTTTAGGTCATATCGGTGTAAAGCGCATGAAGAAACTCCATACTGATGGACTTTTGGAACCACTTGATTATGAATCACTTGGTACTTGCGAACCATGCCTCATGGGCAAGATGACTAAAATGCCGTTCTCTGGTACTATGGAGAGAGCAACAGATTTGATGGAAATCATACATACAGATGTATGTGGTCCGATGAATGTTGAGGCTCGTGGCGGATATCGTTATTTTCTCACCTTCACAGATGATTTAAGCAGATAAGGGTATATCTACTTGATGAAACATAAGTCTGAAACATTTGAAAAATTCAAAGAATTTCAGAGTGAAGTTGAAAATCATCGTAACAAGAAAATAAAGTTTCTACGATCTGATCGTGGAGGAGAATATTTGAGTTACGAGTTTGGTCTACATTTGAAACAATGCGGAATAGTTTCGCAACTCACGCCACCCGGAACACCACAGCGTGATGGTGTGTCCGAACGTCATAATCGTACTTTACTAGATATGGTGTGATCTATGATGTCTCTTACTGAGTTACCGCTACCGTTTTGGGGTTATGCTTTGGAGACGGCTATATTCACGTTAAATAGGGCAGCATCGAAATCCGTTGAGACGACGCCTTATGAACTGTGGTTTGGCAAGAAACCAAAGTTGTCTTTTCTGAAAGTTTGGGGCTGTGATGCTTATGTGAAAAAGCTTCAACCTGATAAGCTCGAACCCAAATCGGAGAAATGTGTCTTCATAGGATACCCAGAGGAGACTGTTGGGTATACCTTCTATCACAGATCCGAAGGCAAGACATTCATTGCTAAGAATGGATCCTTTCTAGAGAAGGAGTTTCTCTCGAAAGAAGTGAGTGGGAGGAAAGTAGAACTTGATGAGGTAACTGTACCTGCTCCCTTATTGGAAAGTGGTTCATCACAGAAACCGGTTCCTGTGACGTCTACACCAATTAGTGATGAAGTTAATGATGATGATCATGAAACTTCAGATCAAGTTGTTGCTGAACCTCGTAGATCAACCAGAATAAAAACCGCACCAGAGTGGTACGGTAATCCTGTTCTGGAAGTCATGTTACTAGACCATGATTAACCTACGAACTATGAAGAAGCGATGGTGAGCCCAGATTCCGCAAAATGGCTTGAGGCCATGAAATCTGAGATGGGATCCATGTATGAGAACAAAGTGTGGACTTTGGTTGACTTGCCCAATGATCGGCAAGCAATTTAAAATAAATGGATCTTCAAGAAGAAGACTGACGTTGACGGTAATGTTACTGTCTACAAAGCTCGACTTGTCGCAAAAGGTTTTCGACAAGTTCAAGGGATTGACTACGACGAGACCTTCTCACCCGTAGCGATGCTTAAGTCTGTCTGAATCATGTTAGCAATTGCCACATTTTATGATTATGAAATATGGAAGATGGATGTCAAAACTGCATTCCTGAACGGGTTTCTGGAAGAAGAGTTGTATATGATGAAGCCAGAAGGTTTTGTCGATCCAAAGGGAGCTAACAAAGTGTGCAAGCTCCAGCGATCCATTTATGGACTGGTGCAAGCCTCTCGGAGTTGGAATAAATGTTTTGATAGTATGATCAAAGCATTTGGTTTTTTACAGACTTTTGGAGAAGCCTGTATTTACAAGAAAGTGAGTGGGAGCTCTGTAGCATTTCTGATATTATATGTGGATGACATATTGCTGATTGGAAATGTTATAGGATTTCTGGATAGCATAAAAGGATACTTCAATAAGAGTTTTTCAATGAAAGACCTCGGTGAAGCTGCTTACATATTGGGCATTAAGATCTATAGAGATAGATCAAGACGCTTAATTGGACTTTCACAAAGCACATACCTTGACAAAGTTTTGAAGAAATTCAAAATGGATCAAGCAAAGAAAGGGTTGTTGCCTGTGTTACAAGGTGTGAAGTTGAGTAAGACTCAAAGCCCGACCACTGCAGAAGATAGAGAGAAAATGAAAGATGTTCCCAATGCTTCAGCCATAGGCTCTATCATGTATGCAATGATGTGTACCAGACCTGATGTGTGCCTTGCTATAAGTCTAGCAGGGAGGTACCAAAATAATCCAGGAGTGGATCACTGGACAGTGGTCAAGAACATCCTGAAATACCTGAAAAGGACTAAGGATATGTTTCTCATTTATGGAGGTGACAAAGAGCTCATCGTAAATGGTTACGTTGATGCAAGCTTTGACACTGATCCGGACAATTCTAAATCGCAAACCAGATACGTGTTTACATTGAATGGTGGAGCTGTCAGTTGGTGCAGTTCTAAACGAAGCGTCGTGGCGGGATCTACATGTGAAGCGCAGTACATAGCTGCTTCGGAAGTAGCAAATGAAGGAGTCTGGATGAAGGAGTTCATATCCGATCTAGGTGTCATACCTAGTGCATCGGGTCCAATGAAAATCTTTTGTGACAATACTGGTGCAATTGCCTTGGCGAAGGAATCCAGATTTCACAAGAGAACCAAGCACATCAAGAGACGCTTCAATTCCATCTGGGATCTAGTCCAGGTGGGAGACATAGAAATTTGCAAGATACATACGGATCTGAATGTCGCAGACCTGCTGACTAAGCCTCTTCCACGAGCAAAACATGATCAACACCAAGACTCCATGGGTGTTAGAATCATTACTATGTAATCTAGATTATTGACTCTAGTGCAAGTGGGAGACTAAAGGAAATATGCCCTAGAGGCAATAATAAAGTTATTATTTATTTCCTTATAACATGATAAATGTTTATTATTCATGCTAGAATTTTATTAACCGGAAACATAATACTTGTGTGAATACATAGACAAACAGAGTGTCACTAGTTTGCCTCTACTTGACTAGCTCGTTGATCAAAGATGGTTATGTTTCCTGACCATAGACATGTGTTGTCATTTGATTAACAGGATCACATCATTAGGAGAATGATGTGATTGACTTGACCCATTCCGTTAGCTCAGCACTTGATC
>NW_025237022.1:0-4907 GCF_018294505.1 Triticum aestivum
TATCTGAGGTGCATATAGATGCATGGACAAACCTCGAAGCTTGAAATGGTGGAAACGATTTTGGAATATGTCAATGACGCTTAATTAATAAGTTTTCAGTTTTAAACAGAGTGAAAATCTATAGTGAAGGATCAAAAGGTAACAAAATTGGTGACGAAATTATATGATTACTAGTTATAAGTTGTTATACGAGATCCATATGGTCGAACATACTACTTCCGAAGCTTCAAAGGAAGCAATGCTGGTGGAATGTCTCAATGATGCTATTTAAGTACGTTTTTTGTTTAGCCAATAAAAAATCATCGGCAACAGATCAAAAGTTTATGTAAAGGTGCTAAACATGAATAATTTATGTGGATAAGCTGTTCTATGACTTCCACATGGCCGTCGAGACGACTCTCGAAGAATGAAATGATGGAAATGCAATTATAATGTGTCTAATGTCCTATTTAAATGATTTCCGAGTTTCAAAGGAGGAGAAAATTCAAAGTAATAAATGAAAAGGTTATGACAAACTGCTAAAAATTATGTGACTCCTACATATATAAGTTGTTGTAGGATTTTCAAATGGCGGCAAAGACAACTTCGAAACAAGAAACGAACAAAGGCTTCTATCACTTGTTGATAATGCAATTTAAACAAGTTTTCAGTTTCGCAAAAATAAAAAATCTATCATGATGGATCAAAACGGTGAAAAATGTATCAAACTATCAGATTTCTATAGGTAATTTGCTATCTGAGGTGCATATAGATGCATGGACAAACCTCGAAGCTTGAAATGGTGGAAACGATTTTGGAATATGTCAATGACGCTTAATTAATAAGTTTTCAGTTTTAAACAGAGTGAAAATCTATAGTGAAGGATCAGAAGGTAACAAAATTGGTGACGAAATTATATGATTACTAGTTATAACTTGTTATACGAGATCCATATGGTCGAACATACTACTTCTGAAGCTTCAAAGGAAGCAATGCTGGTGGAATGTCTCAATGATGCAATTTAAGTAAGTTTTTTGTTTAGCCAATAAAACATCATCGACAACAGATCAAAAGTTTATGTAAAGGTGCTAAACATGAATAATTTATGTGGATAAGCTGTTCTATGACTTCCACATGGCCGTCGAGACGACTCTCGAAGAATGAAATGATGCAAATGCAATTATAATGTGTCTAATGTCCTATTTAAATGACTTCTGAGTTCCAAAGGAGGAGAAAATTCAAAGTAATAAATCAAAATGTTATGAGAAACAGCTAAAAATTATGTGACTCCTACATATATAAGTTGTTGTAGAATTTTCAAATGGCGGCAAAGACAACTTCGAAACAAGAAACGAACAAAGGCTTCTATCACTTGTTTATAATGCAATTTAAACAAGTTTTCAGTTTCGCAAAAATAAAAAATCTACCATGAAGGATCAAAACGGTTAAAAATGTATCAAACTATCAGATTTCTATAGGTAATTTGCTATCTGAGGTGCATATAGATGCATGGACTAAGATCGAAGCTTCAAATGGTGGAAACGATTTTGGAATATGTCAATGACGCTTAATTAATAAGTTTTCAGTTTTAAACAAAGTGAAAATCTATAGTGAAGGATCAAAAGGTAACAAAATTGGTGACGAAATTATATGATTACTAGTTATAAGTTGTTATACGAGATCCATATGGTCGAACATACTACTTCCGAAGCTTCAAAGGAAGCAATGCTGGTGGAATGTCTCAATGATGCTATTTAAGTACGTTTTTTGTTTAGCCAATAAAAAATCATCGGCAACAGATCAAAAGTTTATGTAAAGGTGCTAAGCATGAATAATTTATGTGGATAAGCTGTTCTACGACTTCCACATGGCCGTCGAGACGACTCTCGAAGAATGAAATGATGGAAATGCAATTATAATGTGTCTAATGTCCTATTTAAATGATTTCTGAGTTTCAAAGGAGGAGAAAATTCAAAGTAATAAATGAAAAGGTTATGACAAACAGCTAAAAATTATGTGACTCCTACATATATAAGTTGTTGTAGGATTTTCAAATGGCGGCAAAGACAACTTCGAAACAAGAAACGAACAAAGGCTTCTATCACTTGTTGATAATGCAATTTAAACAAGTTTTCAGTTTCGCAAAAATAAAAAATCTACCATGATGGATCAAAACGGTTAAAAATGTATCAAACTATCAGATTTCTATAGGTAATTTGCTATCTGAGGTGCATATAGATGCATGGACTAACCTCGAAGCTTGAAATGGTGGAAACGATTTTGGAATATGTCAATGACGCTTAATTAATAAGTTTTCAGCTTTAAACAGAGTGAAAATCTATAGTGAAGGATCAAAAGGTAACAAAATTGGTGACGAAATTATATGATTACTAGTTATAAGTTGTTATACGAGATCCATATGGTCGAACATACTACTTCCGAAGCTTCAAAGGAAGCAATGCTGGTGGAATGTCTCAATGATGCTATTTAAGTACGTTTTTTGTTTAGCCAATAAAAAATCATCGGCAACAGATCAAAAGTTTATGTAAAGGTGCTAAACATGAATAATTTATGTGGATAAGCTGTTCTATGACTTCCACATGGCCGTCGAGACGACTCTCGAAGAATGAAATGATGGAAATGCAATTATAATGTGTCTAATGTCCTATTTAAATGATTTCCGAGTTTCAAAGGAGGAGAAAATTCAAAGTAATAAATGAAAAGGTTATGACAAACTGCTAAAAATTATGTGACTCCTACATATATAAGTTGTTGTAGGATTTTCAAATGGCGGCAAAGACAACTTCGAAACAAGAAACGAACAAAGGCTTCTATCACTTGTTGATAATGCAATTTAAACAAGTTTTCAGTTTCGCAAAAATAAAAAATCTATCATGATGGATCAAAACGGTGAAAAATGTATCAAACTATCAGATTTCTATAGGTAATTTGCTATCTGAGGTGCATATAGATGCATGGACAAACCTCGAAGCTTGAAATGGTGGAAACGATTTTGGAATATGTCAATGACGCTTAATTAATAAGTTTTCAGTTTTAAACAGAATGAAAATCTATAGTGAAGGATCAGAAGGTAACAAAATTGGTGACGAAATTATATGATTACTAGTTATAACTTGTTATACGAGATCCATATGGTCGAACATACTACTTCTGAAGCTTCAAAGGAAGCAATGCTGGTGGAATGTCTCAATGATGCAATTTAAGTAAGTTTTTTGTTTAGCCAATAAAACATCATCGGCAACAGATCAAAAGTTTATGTAAAGGTGCTAAACATGAATAATTTATGTGGATAAGCTGTTCTATGACTTCCACATGGCCGTCGAGACGACTCTCGAAGAATGAAATGATGCAAATGCAATTATAATGTGTCTAATGTCCTATTTAAATGACTTCTGAGTTCCAAAGGAGGAGAAAATTCAAAGTAATAAATCAAAATGTTATGAGAAACAGCTAAAAATTATGTGACTCCTACATATATAAGTTGTTGTAGGATTTTCAAATGGCGGCAAAGACAACTTCGAAACAAGAAACGAACAAAGGCTTCTATCACTTGTTGGTAATGCAATTTAAACAATTTTTCAGTTTCGCAAAAATAAAAAATCTACCATGATGGATCAAAACGGTTAAAAATGTATCAAACTATCAGATTTCTATAGGTAATTTGCTATCTGAGGTGCATATAGATGCATGGACAAACCTCGAAGCTTGAAATGGTGGAAACGATTTTGGAATATGTCAATGACGCTTAATTAATAAGTTTTCAGTTTTAAACAGAGTGAAAATCTATAGTGAAGGATCAAAAGGTAACAAAATTGGTGACGAAATTATATGATTACTAGTTATAAGTTGTTATACGAGATCCATATGGTCGAACATACTACTTCCGAAGCTTCAAAGGAAGCAATGCTGGTGGAATGTCTCAATGATGCTATTTAAGTACGTTTTTTGTTTAGCCAATAAAAAATCATCGGCAACAGATCAAAAGTTTATGTAAAGGTGCTAAGCATGAATAATTTATGTGGATAAGCTGTTCTACGACTTCCACATGGCCGTCGAGACGACTCTCGAAGAATGAAATGATGGAAATGCAATTATAATGTGTCTAATGTCCTATTTAAATGATTTCTGAGTTTCAAAGAAGGAGAAAATTCAAAGTAATAAATGAAAAGGTTATGGCAAACAGCTAAAAATTATGTGACTCCTACATATATAAGTTGTTGTAGGATTTTCAAATGGCGGCAAAGACAACTTCGAAACAAGAAACGAACAAAGGCTTCTATCACTTGTTGATAATGCAATTTAAACAAGTTTTCAGTTTGGCAAAAATAAAAAATCTACCATGATGGATCAAAACGGTTAAAATTGTATCAAACTATCAGATTTCTATAGGTAATTTGCTATCTGAGGTGCATATAGATGCATGGACTAACCTCGAAGCTTGAAATGGTGGAAACGATTTTGGAATATGTCAATGACGCTTAATTAATAAGTTTTCAGCTTTAAACAGAGTGAAAATCTATAGTGAAGGATCAAAAGGTAACAAAATTGGTGACGAAATTATATGATTACTAGTTATAAGTTGTTATACGAGATCCATATGGTCGAACATACTACTTCCGAAGCTTCAAAGGAAGCAATGCTGGTGGAATGTCTCAATGATGCTATTTAAGTACGTTTTTTGTTTAGCCAATAAAAAATCATCGGCAACAGATCAAAAGTTTATGTAAAGGTGCTAAACATGAATAATTTATGTGGATAAGCTGTTCTATGACTTCCACATGGCCGTCGAGACGACTCTCGAAGAATGAAATGATGGAAATGCAATTATAATGTGTCTAATGTCCTATTTAAATGATTTCTGAGTTTCAAAGGAGGAGAAAATTCAAAGTAATAAATGAAAAGGTTAT
>NW_025237023.1:0-707 GCF_018294505.1 Triticum aestivum
CTATCTTAGGGTTACGCGAGTCGAGGTGGACGTCGTCGCGTAGCGACGACGGACGCCGAGACGAGCACGTGACACGAATGCCACCCTGCCTATCTTAGGGTAACGCGAGTCGAGGTGGATGTCGTCGCGGTAGTGACGATGGACGCTGAGACGAGCACGTGACACGAATGCCATCCTGTCTATCTTAGGGTAACGCGAGTCGCGGCGGACGTCGTCGAGGTAGCGACGACGGACGACGAGACGAGCACGTGACATGAATGCCACCCTGTCTATCTTAGGGTTACGCGAGTCGGGGCGGACGTCGTGACTGTAGCGACGACGGACGCCAAGACGAGCACGTGACACCACTGCCACCCTGTCTATCTTAGGGTTACGCGAGTCGAGGCGGACGTCGTGACTGTAGCGACGACGGACGCTGAGAAAAGCACGTGGCACCACTGCCACCGTGTCTATCTTAGGGTAACGCGAGTCGAGGCGGACGACGTCGCGGTAGCGACGACGGACGCCGAGACGAGCACGTGAGACCAATGCCACCCTGTCTATCTTAGGGTTACGTGAGTCGAGGCGGACGTCGTCGCGGTAGCGACGCCGGACGCCGAGATGAGCACGTGACACCAATGCCCCCCTGTTTATCTTAGGTTAACGCGAGTCGAGGCGGACGTCGTCGCGGTAGCGACAGACGGACGCCGAGACGAGCACGTGACATG
>NW_025237023.1:745-1363 GCF_018294505.1 Triticum aestivum
TAGGGTAACGCGAGTCGAGGCGGACCTCGTCGCGGTAGCGACGACGTACGCCGAGACGAGCACGTGAGACGAATGCCACCCTGTCTATATTAGGGTAACACGAGTCAAGGCGGACGTCGTCGAGGTAGCGACGACGGACGCCGAGACGAGCACGTGACACCAATGCCACCGTGTCTATCTTAGGGTTACGCGTGTCGAGGCGGACGTCGTCGTGGTAGCGACGACGGACGCCGAGACGAGCACATGACACCCCTGCCACCTTGTCTATCTTAGGGTAACGCGAGTCGAGGCGGACATCGTGGCTGTAGCGACGACGGACGCCGAGACGAGCACGTGACACGAGTACCACCCTGTCTATCTTAGGCTAACGTGAGTCGAGGCGGACAACGTCGCGGTAGCGACGACGGACGCCGAGAGGAGCATGTGACACCAATGCCACCCTGTCTCTCTTCGGGTTACGCGAGTCGAGGTGGACGTCGTCGCGGTAGCGACGACGGACGCCGGGACGAGCACGTGACACGAATGCCACCCTGCCTATCTTAGGGTAACGCAAGTCGAGGCGGACGTCGTCGCGGTAACGACGACGGACGCTGAGACGAGCACGTGACACGAATGCCA
>NW_025237023.1:1476-2228 GCF_018294505.1 Triticum aestivum
ACAGACGGACGCCGAGACGAGCACGTGACATGAATGCCACCCTGTCTATCTTAGGGTAACTCGAGTCGAGGCGGACGTCGTCGCGGTAGCGACGACAGACGCCGAGACGAGCACATGACAACAATGCCACCCTGTCTATCTTAGGGTTACGCGAGTCGAGGCGGACGTCGAGATGAGCACGTGGCACCACCGCCACCCTGTCTATCTTAGGGTAACGCGAGTCGAGGCTGACCTCGTCGCGGTAGCGACGACGTACGCCGAGACGAGCACGTGACACGAATGCCACCCTGTCTATCTTAGGGTAACACAAGTCAAGGCGGACGTCGTCGAGGTAGCGACGACAGACGCCGAGACGAGCACGTGACACCAATGCCACCGTGTCTATCTTAGGGTTACGCGTGTCGAGGCGGACGTCGTCGTGGTAGCGACGACGGACGCCGAGACGAGCACATGACACCCCTGCCACCTTGTCTATCTTAGGGTAACGCGAGTCGAGGCGGACATCGTGGCTGTAGCGACGACGGACGCCAAGACGAGCACGTGACACGAGTACCACCCTGTCTATCTTAGGGTAACATGAGTCGAGGCGGACGACGTCGCTGTAGCGACGATGGACGCCGAGACGAGCATGTTACCCCAATGCCACCCTGTCTATCTTAGGGTTACGCGAGTCGAGGTGGACGTCGTCGCGTAGCGACGACGGACGCCGAGACGAGCACGTGACACGAATGCCACCCTGCCTATCTTAGGGT
>NW_025237023.1:2601-3040 GCF_018294505.1 Triticum aestivum
TGACACCAATGCCACCTTGTCTATCTTAGGGTTACGCGAGTCGAGGTGGACGTCGTCGCGGTAGCGACGACGGACGCCGAGACGACCACGTGACACGAATGCCACCCTGCCTATCTTAGGGTAACGCGTGTCGAGGCATACGTCGTCGCGGTAACGACGACGGACGCCGAGACGAGCACAGGACACGAATGCCACCCTGTCTATCTTAGGGTAACGCGAGTCGAGGCGGACGTCGTCGAGGTAGCGACGACGGACGACGAGACGAGCACGTGACATGAATGCCACCCTGTCTATCTTAGGGTTACGCGAGTCGAGGCGGACGTCGTGACTGTAGCGACGACGGACGCCGAGACGAGCACGTGACACCAATGCCACCCTGTCTATCTTAGGGTTACGCGAGTCGAGGCGGACGTCGTGACTGTAGCGACGACGGACGCCG
>NW_025237023.1:3969-4905 GCF_018294505.1 Triticum aestivum
CCTGTCTATCTTAGGGTTACGTGAGTCGAGGCGGACGTCGTCGCGGTAGCGACGACGGACGCCGAGATGAGCACGTGACACCAGTGCCACCCTGTTTATCTTAGGTTAACGCGAGTCGAGGCGGACGTCGTCGCGGTAGCGACAGAGGGACGCCGAGACGAGCACATAACATGAATTCCACCCTGTCTATCTTAGGGTAACTGGAGTCGAGGCGGACATCGTCGAGGTAGCGACGACGGACGACAAGACGAGCACGTGACACGAATGCCACCCTGTCTATCTTAGGGTAACGCGAGTCGAGGCGGACGACGTCGCGGTAGCGACGGCAGATGTCGAGACGAGCACGTGACACGAAAGCCACCCTGTCTATCTCAGGGTAAAGCGAGTTGAGGCGGACGTCGTCGAGGTTGCGACGACGGACGAGACGAGCACGTGACACCAATGCCACCCTGTCTATCTGAGGGTTACGTGAGTCGTGGCGGACGTCGTCACTGTAGCGACGACGGACGCCCAGACGAGCACGTGACACCAATGCCACCCTGTCTATCTTAGGGTAACGCGAGTCGAGGCGGACGTCGTGACTGTAGCGACGACGGACGCCGAGACGAGCACGTGACACCACTGCCACCCTGTCTATCTTAGGGTAACGCGAGTCGAGGCGGACGTCTACACTGTAGCGACGACGGACGCTGAGAAAAGCACGTGGCACCACCGCCACCCTGTCTATCTTAGGGTAACGCGTGTCGAGGCGGACGACGTCGCGGTAGCGACGACGGACGCCGAGACGAGCACGTGAGACCAATGCCACCCTGTCTATCTTAGGGTTACGTGAGTCGAGGCGGACGTCGTCGCGGTAGCGACGACGGACGCCGAGATGAGCACGTGACACCAATGCCACCCTGTTTATCTTAGGTTAACGCGAGTCGAGGCGGACGT
>NW_025237024.1:0-4901 GCF_018294505.1 Triticum aestivum
GAGGAAATCGAGTCTTGTGGGGAGAAGTGCGCAAACCTCTGCAGAGTGTATAAACTAATCATGGTTAGCCGTGTCCCCGGTTATGGACAAATCTTGAGTATCTAGTACTTGGAGTATCTTAAGTATCTCATCACTCTTAATTAATATTGTTGGGATGTTAATCACTTTTATTGGGATTGAGTTGGAGGAACCTTCTCATTGATATTTCAACTACCATGAAAGTTAAATAAAAATCTATTCCTTTGTTGTAGGGAAAAAATTGCTTTTCGCAAAAACTGTAACCATAGAGCTTTTCACCAGCCAAATATGCATGTAGTGATAGCATTATTCTGTTCTTGCTCTACTGTGTTACTTTGCCAGCATATTCCATGTGTTGGCCCGTTTTTGGGCTGCAACATATTATGTTGTAGACTTTTCAGACGAGGAGTAAGGTTCATTAGGTCAATGCCGTGCAGCTCAGCTATGCCATTGGAGTTGATGGACTCACTTTATCTTCCAAGCCTTCCGCTGTTATTGTATTAGATGGCCTTAAGCCATATTTATTGTAATAAGAACTCTTTTGAGACCTCCGATGTAATAAGTGTGTGATTGCTACTCTGTTATAAATCCTTCGAGTACTGTGTGTGTCAGCATTATCCATCCAGGGATGACACTAAAGCACAGAGACTTGACCGTTTGAGGTCGGGTCGCTACAGAATGTCTGGAACATCCAACACCTCCGGAAGTTCTATCCGTGGCCAGCAAGCGCCATGTGCCTCCCAAGTCTCCGCTCGTGACACTCTCATGTAATAATGAGTGGGGCTATACACGTCCCGGAGTCTCCTGAGTGCTGCCCCTGAGCCTCACGGGGGCTCCCACCCACATCTTAGTGGAAGCCCCATGCTCTGCGCTGGCGGAAAGACCAGAAGACTAGTGTAGGTGCCGGACACGGCTATTCTCTTGCTAGCTTTTTGTAGCTGGTATGCCACTTTTTGGAATGAAATTCGAAGTTCTCGCGTCTTTATTCAAAAGGGATGGGAATTTTTTCTCCTCGGAGCATTTACTTTTCGAAACCTTGCTTTCGGAGAGCGGCAGCTGCCGTCGCTCTTCCCCGCACGTCTCGCGAGTGAGGGCTGGGCACGGTGTATACGTTTGTGTCCGCCCACGAGAACACCTCGCCAAAGCCTTGGTGCCCTGGCCTTTGGCATCTTAATCCTCGTGCGACGCTCATGAATGAGTCAACGGGCATGTGCGTTCCCCATGAGCTTCATCCCCTGGCCTCGTTGGGCATCACGACCTGGCATACCAGTGGCGATCGGTCCTTGCGGGGCGCAGCGTCCCATGGAACATCTCCAGCGGCCCTGTGGCTCACCGGACCCTAGCGTACCAGTGGCGATCGGTCCTCGCAGGGCGTGGCGCCCCATGGAACATCTCTAGAGGCCCTGTGGCTTGACAGAAACCTCGCGGCCACCGGGTGCCTCCCGAGGCCTGAGAGCTTTCGAATCCTCAAAAAGGAAACCCCTCGTAGGATCCCTCTGGAATGAGGGGCGCATAGGATGTCCAGGCTCCAGAGAAGCACGCCCTCGCGGCATGAGAGTCTAACGCAAGCACACTAAGCTAAGTTATCCCAATCACGATTAGCGAGAACCCGTCAATTAGCAGCAATACGAATACCAGGATGCAATATAAAAATGTTAATATAACGGCACAAGCACCATTGTTTATTACATGCCCCGACAAGGCTTTCTACTTCCTGATGCAGGGAAAAGAAAAAATGAAGAAGCAAAAGCGGCCTCGCGACCACCGCGGCTCCTGAGACGCGGCTCCAGCGATGCCCACGCTCAGTCAGAGTCCTCCTCCTTCCTCACTGGGATGGGATGGCGAGGCAGCTTGTTGCCCTCCCCGATCCGAGCTCGGCGGCGTGGCGGCTCCTCTTAGTCATCTTCGCTCATGCTCTCCCCAGAGGGGGAGCCGCAGCTGCCGGAAGCATCGCGACCATCGCCAAGGGCAAGTTCACCGCCGAAGATGCAACCACCCCTTCGGTTGTCGTCGTCGGAGGGGTGGACGTCGTCGTCATCACTATCGCTCTCCGGGCAGCACCCCAGGTGCCTGCCATCTTCCCCGAAGATCTTGACGTAGAGCATCGCAGCGCCGTCATGCCTGAAGTGGAGAGTCTAACCTTCTGTGCAGGCCGCACACGTGGGCGAACGACTGCTACCCGCGGTTCAGGAACACATTGTCGGCGGGGGTGCCCTAAACCTCCACCCACGAAGCCTTGCTGGAGCAACCATAAGCCTGCAGCCAGAGGCCGCGAGGCCCCCCGGCTAGCGGCGTTCCCGCGAAGAAGCACCGGAGGTGGAACCAAACGCCTGCAGGCCTCTCCCCCCACACCACGAACGCCGAGGATGCATCGGCTGTATGGGATCGCCGGCGCGGTGGCCAAATGGCTGTCACATGCCTCCCTCCTTGGCTGCGGTGATGAGGACATCAATACCATTGGTACACCCACAGCCCCTGCTGCTATACATACTGGACCAATTACTAGAGCTCGCGCACGCCAATTGAATTACCAGGTACTTTCGTTTCTTGGTAACAATTCTAATGTTCATGAGAATATGATGCTGCCTAAATGGATATGTTTGTTTTTCTTACAAATGAAGGGCCTAGCATGGACAAGAGGGATGATCAGTTGAGCAACATCAAGCACTGAGATGATGGCATGCGCAAGGGAAACAAGACTGGAGTTTCAAGTGATGATTTCAGGACTTTGAAGCCACCATAATGACTGTATGAAGGCTTGGACGAAATATACAAGGTGCCACTTCCTAAATTTTGTCTAGAGGCTATTATAGGTGATGTGTCACCTTATTCTTGGGCCAGGCCCATATAATTTTGAAATACTATAGTATAAGCTATTTTTAGAGTTCGTATGTGTGGGGAAACAAGAGATAGGGTTGGTTTTGGACCCTTCCCCAAGGGACACGAAATTTCCCCCTCTTCCTCCATATATACAACCCTTAGGGCATCATTTAGACTTTGGGTTTTGTTTAGATTATAAGTTGGCCATAGTTGCAACTTTCCATACTTCGTTTGTGTTCAACAACCAGACCAAGGCGTCACAGAACCCCACTTGATGAATAAAGCTTTCCTCTTTTATTCGCAATATCCAGATTGCAATTTTAGTTTCTTGCTTGTTCTTTGTTTGCTTGCAGGAAATATACCCTCGTGGTCAGGTTGATCGTGCTCCGGCGTCGTCAATAACCTCTCAGAGTTGGTTTAGCGATTGCTAAGGCGCGACGTCCTCGCACGTTCGTAGTCGGATCATCAAAGTCTACTCCACCATTAACGATAGCCACCATCTCATCGAAAGACAGGACACCTTTGCCTCTATCATGCGGTCACCTCGGCCGCGGCAGCCTCCGGTGCGCGAGGGAGCACCCCCATGACTGCCGGAGGCAATGCCAACCTTTGAGAAGGTACGCCCACGCCCTCGGGGGTCCACCGACAGCATCACAGCGTGCTTGCGGGGACGGTCGCGGCCCCTGTTGGGCCGTGGCGAGCCTAGTCCCTCCTTGGGGGCCTTTCCCTTCTTGGTGGCCGAGAACCTCCTCATTGGCACCATGCACGCTCTGGCAAGATGGCGAAGAAGAAGGAGAAGGAGCGAGCAGCAAGAAGATGAAGATGGGTTGGTGGCTCCGCCCCCCTTTCGCCATTTATAGGAGGGGAAGGCTAACCGGCGGCCTCTCACGCTCCAAGCAATGATGAACCCTCTGCATGCACCAGGCAATTGTCAACTCGGGTGGTTGCTAACACACGTGGGGAAGCGGAGACGCCCACATCCCATCAAGCACCATCCTTCAACCTGGCCCGCAGGCGATTGGGGCCCGCGGCGCTTCGCCCTTGTCCTGTGGCTTTGCCTCGAAGCCAAGTCGGAGCGTGCCTTGGGACCGAGGGCTACTGTCGGCGTTCTGGGAACCAGGGTACCCAGACTTGCCTACCAGCCCATGGCGTGGCTCCTTCGACGGCCTCGTACGGCCCATCTACAAGGCCATCAAGACAAGACCCTCACGAGGGGCCAAGCCTCACTAGGCGGACAACACCAAGACCTCCGGAGGGAGCAGCCTCCCCAGGCGACCTCCCAAGGAGCTGAGATTTCTATGTAGGTACCCAACCTCCTGAGGTTGCAATACGCAAGCCATGATGACCAAGGCCAGTCGGGCGAGCGCAGAAGATGAAGTTTCCTCTTTGGTGCTAAGGAGGTAAGAGGAAGTGTGGGTTCCCAAGGAATCTGGCAAAGGTTTCCATTCTGGTGCAACAAGACCAAGACCGCCAAGATGGCAGGACAGATGTCATCGCCGAGCCCACCGCAGCGTCATGACCAGAAGCTTTGCAGGCGAAGACCACCTTTCGTTAGGATAAGATGTACTACTTGTCCCCTTTCAAATTGGCCACTTTGGGTTCCCTTCTCGCCTACGTTTTGGGGGAAGAGGATCGAGGCCACTATAAGTATAGGTTAGCCACCACCATGCAGGGGATTGGATCCTGGCCACCCTCACAAGAGTAGACCTCGCGAGGTTGTTCATCCCTTGTACTAGTTCATCCTCAGTGATAGAGGCAAAGGTGTCCCGTCTTTCGATGAGAAGGTGGATTTCGCTTTGGTGGAAGTCGACTTTGACGATCCGACTACGAACGTGCGAGGACGTCGCGCCTTAGCAATCGCTAAACCAACTCCGAGAGGTTATTGACCACGCCGGGGCACGATCAACCTGACCACGAGGGTCTGTTTCCTGCGAGCAAACGAAGAACAAGCAAGAAACTAAGATTGCAATCTGGATATTGCGAATATAAGATGAAAGCTTTATTGATCAAGGTGGGGTTCTGTGACGCCTTTGTCTGGTCGTTGAACACAAACGAAGTACGCG
>NW_025237025.1:0-4900 GCF_018294505.1 Triticum aestivum
TTGGGTTCTCCATTCATCAAGTGAGCTAATATTAAATAACCTCTTCTCACTGGCAAGTTTGAAATCATAGCTGAGCTCTTTAATAGCCCAATATGCCTTATGTTCAAGTTCAAGAGGTAAATGACATGCTTTTCCATAAACCATCTTATAAGGAGACATACCCATAGGATTTTTTATATGCAGTTCTATAGGCCCATAATGCATCATCAAGTTTTTTGGACCAATTCTTTCTAGATCTATTCACAGTCTTTTGTAAAATTAATTTGAGCTCTCTATTGCTCAACTCTACTGGACCACTAGACTACGGATGATAAGGAGATGCTATTCTATGATTGACATCATACTTAGCAAGCATCTTATAGAAAGCAGCATGAATAAAATGTGAACCACCATCAGTCATAAGATATCTAGGGACTCCAAACCTCGGAAAAATAACTTCTTTAAGCATTTTAATAGAAGTGTTATGATCAACACTACTAGTTGGAATAACTTCTACCCACTTAGTAACATAATCAACAGCAACTAAAATATGTGTATAACCATTAGAGGCAGGAAAAGGTCCCATATAATCAAAGCCCCAAACATCAAATGGTTCAATAACAAGAGAATAATTCATAGGCATTTCTTGACGTCTACTAATGTTACCTATTTTTTGACATTCATCACAAGATAAGACAAACTTACGAGCATCTTTGAAGAGAGTAGGCCAATAAAAACCAGAATGTAGTACCTTGTGTGCAGTTCTATCTCCAGCGTGGTGTCCTCCATAGGATTCAGAGTGACACTTGCGTAGGATCTGTTCCTGTTCATGCTCAGGCACACAACGTCTAATAACACCATCTACTCCTTCTTTATAAAGGTGTGGATCATCCCAAAAGTAATGTCTTAAATCATAAAAGAACTTTTTCTTTTGCTGGTATGTGAAGCTAGGCGGTATATATTTAGCAACAATGTAATTAGCATAATCAGCATACCAAGGAGAAGTACGAGAAGCATTGACGACCGCTAATTGTTCATCAGGAAAGCTATCATTAATAGGCAGTGGGTCATCAAGAACATTCTCTAACCTAGACAAGTTATCTGCAAGGGGTTCTCAGCTCCCTTTCTATCAATATTATGCAAGTCAAATTCTTGGAGAAAAAGAACCCATCTAATGAGTCTAGACTTAGCATCTTTCTTTTCCATAAGATATTTAATAGCAGCATGATCAGTGTGAATAGTAACTTTGGAATCAACAATATAAGGTCTAAACTTATCACATGGAAACACAACTGCTAAGAACTCTTTTTCAGTGGTAGCATAATTTCTCTGGGCAGTATCAAGAGTCTTACTAGCATACTGGATAACATTCAACTTCTTATCAACTCTTTGCCCTAAAACAACACCTATAGCATAATCACTAGCATCGCACATAATTTCAAAAGGTAACTTCCAATTAGGTGGCTGAACAATAGGTGCAGTGATCAAAGCTTTCTTAAGTGTTTCAAATGCTTCTACACAATCATCATCAAAGACAAAAGGAATATCTTTTTCCAATAAATTAGTCAGAGGCCTAGATATTTTAGAAAAGTTCTTAATGAACCTCCTATAAAAACGGGCATGACCAAGGAAACTTCTTATACCTTTTATGTCCTTGGGACATGGCATCTTTTCAATAGCATCAACTTTGGCTTTATCAACTTCAATACCTCTCTCGGAGATCTTGTGCCCCAAGACAATGCCTTCATTAACCATAAAGTGACACTTTTCTCAATCCAGGACGAGACTAGTGTCTTCGCATCTCTGCAAAACTCGATCAAGGTTGCTCAAACAATCATCAAAAGAGGATCCATAGACGGAAAAATCATCCATGAATACCTCACAAATCTTTTCACAAAAATCTGAGAATATAGCCATCATGCATCTTTGAAAGGTAGCATGTGCATTACATAAACCAAAAGGCATACATCTATAAGCAAAAGTACCAAAAGGGCAAGTAAAAGTAGTTTTAGATTGATCCTTTACTGACACAGGTATCTGAGAGAAGCCAGAATAACCATCTAGAAAGCAGAAATGAGTGTGTTTGGATAGCCTTTCTAGCATTTGATCAATAAAAGGTAAAGGGTACTAATCTTTCTTAGTAGCTTTATTTAACTTACGGAAATCAATTACCATCCTATAACCTGTAATAATTCTTTGCGGGATCAATTCATCTTTATCATTGGGAACAACGGTAATACCTCCCCTTTTAGGGACACAATGGACAGGGCTTACCCATTCACTATGAGCAACGGGGTAAATAATACCTTCCTCAAGGAGCTTTAGTATCTCCTTTCTTACCACTTCCTTGATCTTGGGATTTAATCGTCTTTGAGGATCTCTAACTGGTTTGGCATCTTTCTCCACTGAAATTTTGTGTTGACATAATGTGGGACTAATGCCCTTAAGATCATCCAAAGTATATCCAATAGCAGCTCGGTGCTTCTTTAGAGTTTTCAATAATCTTTCTTCTTCTTTCTCTGAAAGATTAGCACTAATAATAATAGGATATATTTCTTTTTCATCAAGATAAGCATACTTAAGATTATCAGGTAATGGTTTGAGTTCAAACACGGGATCACCCTGGGGTGGAGGGGGATCCCCAAGAATTTCAACGGGAAGGTTATGTTTTAGCATATGTTCCTGTTTAAGGAACACTTCATCTATTTCCTCCCTTTCCTTCATAAACATATCGTTTTCATGGTCTAGCAAATACTGTTCTAAAGGGTCAGTTGGAGGAACAACAATGGAAGAAAGACCAATAATTTCATCCTTACTAGGTGGTTCCCTTTCACGAGGTTGTCTACTAAACTTAGCAAAATTAAACTCATGAGACATACCATCTATGCCAACAGTGACAATATTCCTTTCACAATTAATCTTAGCACTAGCAGTATTCAAGAAGGGTCTACCAAAAATAATGGGACAAAAATCATCTTGTGGGAAGCAAGAACAATAAAATTAGCTAGGTATTTAACCTTCCCACACAAAATTTCAACATCTCTAACAATCCCAATAGGTTTAATGGTATCCCTATTAGCAAGCTTAATAGTAACATCAATATCTTCTAATTCAACGGGTGCAATGTCGTGCATAATTTCTTTATAAAGATCATAAGGTATCGCACTAGCACTAGCACCCATATCACATAAGCCGTGATAACAATGATCTCCTATTTTAACGGAAATAACAGGCATGCCTACAGCAGGTCTACGTGTCTTAGTATCAGGTCTAGCAATATTAGCAGTCTCACCCAAGAAAGAAATAACATGCCCATCTAAGTCCTCATCCAAGAGATCTTTAATCATAGCAATACCAGGTTCAACATTAATTTTCTCAGGAGTTGTATAAGTCCTAGTATTACTCTTACAAACAACAGTCGAAGCTTTAGCATGATCTTTTATCCTAACAGGAAAAGAAGGTTTTTCAACATAAGCAGTAGGAACAATAGGATCACTATAGGTAATAGTCTTTTCTTCGACTGTAATAGGTGCAACTACTTTCACTTCAACAGGAGGATTATATTTAAACCACTTCTGTTTAGGGATATCAACATGAGTAGCAAAAGTTTCACAAAAAGTAGCTACTATCTCAGAGTCAAGTCCATACTTAGCGCTAAATCCACGAAAAGCATCGGTATCCAGAAAAGATTTAACACAATCGAACTTAGGTGTCATACCTGACAACTTACCATCGTCGGAACCCCAATCTTCAGAGTTGCGTTTAATTCTTTCCAATAAGTCCCATTTGAAATCAATAGTCTTCAGCATATAAGAACCAGCACAGGAAGTATCGAGCAGGTTGCGATTATCAAGAGAAAGCCGAGCATAAAAATTCTGAATAATCATTTCCCGAGAGAGCTCATGATTGGGGCATGAATATAACATTGACTTAAGCCTCCCCCAAGCTTGAGCGATGCTTTCTCCTTCGCGAGGCCAGAAATTATATATGTAATTACGATCACTATGAACAAGATGCATAGGATAGAACTTCTGATGAAATTCCAACTTCAATCGCTTATAATTCCAAGATCTCGTATCATCACATAGCCTATACCATATCAATGCATCTCCCTTCAAATATAAAGGGAAGATCTTCCTTTTGACAATATCATCGGGAATACCTGCAAGCTTAAATAATCCACAAACTTCATCCACAAAGATAAGGTGTAAATCGGGATGCAATGTTCCATCTCCTGCAAATGGATTAGCTAGCAGTTTTTCTATCATACCCGAAGGAATCTCAAAGTGAATAGTTTCATAAAGTACAGTAGGTTAAGGAGCAACTCTTTGCTCTTATAGTTGTGGTGAAGATACCCCAAACAAGCCCCTCAAAGGATTAGTTTCCATGGTGACAAGTAATAGAAAATTTCAGCACACTATATAAATGTTTCCTTACCAAGTTCCACTCACCAAAAGCGCTACACTCCCCGACAACGGCGCCAGAAATCCTTCTTGCTACGTCTTGAGCTTGCGTTGGTTTTCCTCGAAGAGGAGAGGGTGATGCAGCAATACTAGCGTAAGTATTTCCCTCAGTTTTTGAGAACCAAGGTATCAATCTAGTAGGAGGCTCCTCAAAAGTCCCACGCACCTACACAAACAAACTGAGAACTCACAACCAACGGAATAAAGGGGTTGTGAATTCCTTCACGACCACTTGCGAAAGTGAGATCTAATAAAGATAGTAAGATAAGATAAATATATTTTTGGTATTTTATAAGATAGATGCAAAAAGTAAAGATGCAAATAAAAGTAGATTGAAAGCAAATATGATAAGAGATAGACCCGGGGGCCATAGGTTTCACTAGAGGCTTCTCTCAAGATAGCATAAGTATTACGGTGGGTGAACAAATTACTGTCGAGCAATTGATAGAAAAGCGCAT
>NW_025237026.1:0-4900 GCF_018294505.1 Triticum aestivum
TTGGGTTCTCCATTCATCAAGTGAGCTAATATTAAATAACCTCTTCTCACTGGCAAGTTTGAAATCATAGCTGAGCTCTTTAATAGCCCAATATGCCTTATGTTCAAGTTCAAGAGGTAAATGACATGCTTTTCCATAAACCATCTTATAAGGAGACATACCCATAGGATTTTTTATATGCAGTTCTATAGGCCCATAATGCATCATCAAGTTTTTTGGACCAATTCTTTCTAGATCTATTCACAGTCTTTTGTAAAATTAATTTGAGCTCTCTATTGCTCAACTCTACTGGACCACTAGACTACGGATGATAAGGAGATGCTATTCTATGATTGACATCATACTTAGCAAGCATCTTATAGAAAGCAGCATGAATAAAATGTGAACCACCATCAGTCATAAGATATCTAGGGACTCCAAACCTCGGAAAAATAACTTCTTTAAGCATTTTAATAGAAGTGTTATGATCAACACTACTAGTTGGAATAACTTCTACCCACTTAGTAACATAATCAACAGCAACTAAAATATGTGTATAACCATTAGAGGCAGGAAAAGGTCCCATATAATCAAAGCCCCAAACATCAAATGGTTCAATAACAAGAGAATAATTCATAGGCATTTCTTGACGTCTACTAATGTTACCTATTTTTTGACATTCATCACAAGATAAGACAAACTTACGAGCATCTTTGAAGAGAGTAGGCCAATAAAAACCAGAATGTAGTACCTTGTGTGCAGTTCTATCTCCAGCGTGGTGTCCTCCATAGGATTCAGAGTGACACTTGCGTAGGATCTGTTCCTGTTCATGCTCAGGCACACAACGTCTAATAACACCATCTACTCCTTCTTTATAAAGGTGTGGATCATCCCAAAAGTAATGTCTTAAATCATAAAAGAACTTTTTCTTTTGCTGGTATGTGAAGCTAGGCGGTATATATTTAGCAACAATGTAATTAGCATAATCAGCATACCAAGGAGAAGTACGAGAAGCATTGACGACCGCTAATTGTTCATCAGGAAAGCTATCATTAATAGGCAGTGGGTCATCAAGAACATTCTCTAACCTAGACAAGTTATCTGCAAGGGGTTCTCAGCTCCCTTTCTATCAATATTATGCAAGTCAAATTCTTGGAGAAAAAGAACCCATCTAATGAGTCTAGACTTAGCATCTTTCTTTTCCATAAGATATTTAATAGCAGCATGATCAGTGTGAATAGTAACTTTGGAATCAACAATATAAGGTCTAAACTTATCACATGGAAACACAACTGCTAAGAACTCTTTTTCAGTGGTAGCATAATTTCTCTGGGCAGTATCAAGAGTCTTACTAGCATAATGGATAACATTCAACTTCTTATCAACTCTTTGCCCTAAAACAGCACCTATAGCATAATCACTAGCATCGCACATAATTTCAAAAGGTAACTTCCAATTAGGTGGCTGAACAATAGGTGCAGTGATCAAAGCTTTCTTAAGTGTTTCAAATGCTTCTACACAATCATCATCAAAGACAAAAGGAATATCTTTTTCCAATAAATTAGTCAGAGGCCTAGATATTTTAGAAAAGTTCTTAATGAACCTCCTATAAAAACGGGCATGACCAAGGAAACTTCTTATACCTTTTATGTCCTTGGGACATGGCATCTTTTCAATAGCATCAACTTTGGCTTTATCAACTTCAATACCTCTCTCGGAGATCTTGTGCCCCAAGACAATGCCTTCATTAACCATAAAGTGACACTTTTCTCAATCCAGGACGAGACTAGTGTCTTCGCATCTCTGCAAAACTCGATCAAGGTTGCTCAAACAATCATCAAAAGAGGATCCATAGACGGAAAAATCATCCATGAATACCTCACAAATCTTTTCACAAAAATCTGAGAATATAGCCATCATGCATCTTTGAAAGGTAGCATGTGCATTACATAAACCAAAAGGCATACATCTATAAGCAAAAGTACCAAAAGGGCAAGTAAAAGTAGTTTTAGATTGATCCTTTACTGACACAGGTATCTGAGAGAAGCCAGAATAACCATCTAGAAAGCAGAAATGAGTGTGTTTGGATAGCCTTTCTAGCATTTGATCAATAAAAGGTAAAGGGTACTAATCTTTCTTAGTAGCTTTATTTAACTTACGGAAATCAATTACCATCCTATAACCTGTAATAATTCTTTGCGGGATCAATTCATCTTTATCATTGGGAACAACGGTAATACCTCCCCTTTTAGGGACACAATGGACAGGGCTTACCCATTCACTATGAGCAACGGGGTAAATAATACCTTCCTCAAGGAGCTTTAGTATCTCCTTTCTTACCACTTCCTTGATCTTGGGATTTAATCGTCTTTGAGGATCTCTAACTGGTTTGGCATCTTTCTCCACTGAAATTTTGTGTTGACATAATGTGGGACTAATGCCCTTAAGATCATCCAAAGTATATCCAATAGCAGCTCGGTGCTTCTTTAGAGTTTTCAATAATCTTTCTTCTTCTTTCTCTGAAAGATTAGCACTAATAATAATAGGATATATTTCTTTTTCATCAAGATAAGCATACTTAAGATTATCAGGTAATGGTTTGAGTTCAAACACGGGATCACCCTGGGGTGGAGGGGGATCCCCAAGAATTTCAACGGGAAGGTTATGTTTTAGCATATGTTCCTGTTTAAGGAACACTTCATCTATTTCCTCCCTTTCCTTCATAAACATATCGTTTTCATGGTCTAGCAAATACTGTTCTAAAGGGTCAGTTGGAGGAACAACAATGGAAGAAAGACCAATAATTTCATCCTTACTAGGTGGTTCCCTTTCACGAGGTTGTCTACTAAACTTAGCAAAATTAAACTCATGAGACATACCATCTATGCCAACAGTGACAATATTCCTTTCACAATTAATCTTAGCACTAGCAGTATTCAAGAAGGGTCTACCAAAAATAATGGGACAAAAATCATCTTGTGGGAAGCAAGAACAATAAAATTAGCTAGGTATTTAACCTTCCCACACAAAATTTCAACATCTCTAACAATCCCAATAGGTTTAATGGTATCCCTATTAGCAAGCTTAATAGTAACATCAATATCTTCTAATTCAACGGGTGCAATGTCGTGCATAATTTCTTTATAAAGATCATAAGGTATCGCACTAGCACTAGCACCCATATCACATAAGCCGTGATAACAATGATCTCCTATTTTAACGGAAATAACAGGCATGCCTACAGCAGGTCTACGTGTCTTAGTATCAGGTCTAGCAATATTAGCAGTCTCACCCAAGAAAGAAATAACATGCCCATCTAAGTCCTCATCCAAGAGATCTTTAATCATAGCAATACCAGGTTCAACATTAATTTTCTCAGGAGTTGTATAAGTCCTAGTATTACTCTTACAAACAACAGTCGAAGCTTTAGCATGATCTTTTATCCTAACAGGAAAAGAAGGTTTTTCAACATAAGCAGTAGGAACAATAGGATCACTATAGGTAATAGTCTTTTCTTCGACTGTAATAGGTGCAACTACTTTCACTTCAACAGGAGGATTATATTTAAACCACTTCTGTTTAGGGATATCAACATGAGTAGCAAAAGTTTCACAAAAAGTAGCTACTATCTCAGAGTCAAGTCCATACTTAGCGCTAAATCCACGAAAAGCATCGGTATCCAGAAAAGATTTAACACAATCGAACTTAGGTGTCATACCTGACAACTTACCATCGTCGGAACCCCAATCTTCAGAGTTGCGTTTAATTCTTTCCAATAAGTCCCATTTGAAATCAATAGTCTTCAGCATATAAGAACCAGCACAGGAAGTATCGAGCAGGTTGCGATTATCAAGAGAAAGCCGAGCATAAAAATTCTGAATAATCATTTCCCGAGAGAGCTCATGATTGGGGCATGAATATAACATTGACTTAAGCCTCCCCCAAGCTTGAGCGATGCTTTCTCCTTCGCGAGGCCAGAAATTATATATGTAATTACGATCACTATGAACAAGATGCATAGGATAGAACTTCTGATGAAATTCCAACTTCAATCGCTTATAATTCCAAGATCTCGTATCATCACATAGCCTATACCATATCAATGCATCTCCCTTCAAATATAAAGGGAAGATCTTCCTTTTGACAATATCATCGGGAATACCTGCAAGCTTAAATAATCCACAAACTTCATCCACAAAGATAAGGTGTAAATCGGGATGCAATGTTCCATCTCCTGCAAATGGATTAGCTAGCAGTTTTTCTATCATACCCGAAGGAATCTCAAAGTGAATAGTTTCATAAAGTACAGTAGGTTAAGGAGCAACTCTTTGCTCTTATAGTTGTGGTGAAGATACCCCAAACAAGCCCCTCAAAGGATTAGTTTCCATGGTGACAAGTAATAGAAAATTTCAGCACACTATATAAATGTTTCCTTACCAAGTTCCACTCACCAAAAGCGCTACACTCCCCGACAACGGCGCCAGAAATCCTTCTTGCTACGTCTTGAGCTTGCGTTGGTTTTCCTCGAAGAGGAGAGGGTGATGCAGCAATACTAGCGTAAGTATTTCCCTCAGTTTTTGAGAACCAAGGTATCAATCTAGTAGGAGGCTCCTCAAAAGTCCCACGCACCTACACAAACAAACTGAGAACTCACAACCAACGGAATAAAGGGGTTGTGAATTCCTTCACGACCACTTGCGAAAGTGAGATCTAATAAAGATAGTAAGATAAGATAAATATATTTTTGGTATTTTATAAGATAGATGCAAAAAGTAAAGATGCAAATAAAAGTAGATTGAAAGCAAATATGATAAGAGATAGACCCGGGGGCCATAGGTTTCACTAGAGGCTTCTCTCAAGATAGCATAAGTATTACGGTGGGTGAACAAATTACTGTCGAGCAATTGATAGAAAAGCGCAT
>NW_025237027.1:0-4900 GCF_018294505.1 Triticum aestivum
GGTGTCGCGCGATGAAGAATAGGAGCTGGCCACCAAGGACGGAACCTTGACCTTCTTGTACTTCTTCGGTGGAGGTGGAGACCAGTCAAAGTCTTCCTTGAGACCCATGTTCTTCAGATCTTCTGTGCTATAAATGTGAGACAGAACAACCCAGGTGCGGTTGAGGGTTTCATGAAGGTAATAATGGTTTTTCTTCACTGCATTGTGGGTAGCAGTCATGTTGTGAAGAATTGAACCAAACTGACGCTTGACCCATTTGTGATTGCGATCAACCTTCTGGTGAAGACTGAGGAGAAGCTCACGATCAGTCATCACCCTGGGAGCTGTGCCTTGAGGATTTGGCTTGGTTGCGTTGGCGGCAGAGTCATGGGTGGCAGAGTCATCATTGGTGGAGTAGGATGCAGCCTTGCGAAATTGACCATCCAATGGACGAATGCCTTCATCAATAACAGCAGTAGCCTTGCCCTTTTATCAGCTGAGGAAAATGTCCGTTTGAGGACTTCAATCGGGGGCAAGTAGCTGCAATGGTTCAGTGTATCAGCTTTGTAGTTGAGTGAAGACCTTGTTCTGATGAATCTCATAATCCATGGAGCATAAGGCTTCAACTCAAACGGTGACATTGCGACATTGGCCAGAGTCCTCATGAAGAAATCATGGAAGTTGACGGGAACGCCATGAATGATATTGAAAAGCAGATTCTTCATGATGCCAACGACTTCTTCTTCATTTGAGTCGTGGCCCTTGATAGGACTCAATGTCTTCGTCATAATGCGATAGACAGTCCGAGGCACATATAACAATTCCTTCACAAGGAATTTAGTTCTTGGGGCTTGACCTGGCTTCAATGGCTTCATCAACACTTGCATGTAGTGGTCTGTAAGCTCAGGTTCACTGTAGACCCAACGAACAGCTTCAAGGGGAGGACTGAGAGGCAAAGCATGAAGCAATTCAGTAGTTGGTGCCTTGTAGTGAGTATTTTCAGACATCCAGTCCAGCACCCATGAATTCACATCTTCGGAGTCTCCGGTGATGTGCAGAGTTGCATAAAATTGAAGAATGAGCTCTTCATTCCAATCACATATATCAGTGCAGAAATTTAACAGCCCAGCGTCGTGAAGAACACTGAGGACTGGCACGAAACACGGCAGAGATTCCATATCCACATGAGGAATGTGCTCATGGTCGAAGACTTTGTCTTTGTTGAACAGCACTGAGGAATAAAAATTTGCCTGGCTGGCACACGTGTGGAAAAAGGATAGTAACATTGTCATGAAGATCATGGTGCTACTTTTGAAGCACACGTGTGGAAAAAGGATAGTAACATTGTCCCTTCTCTCTTTTCTCTCATTTTTTTTCTGGTGGGCTTCTTTTGCCTCTTTTTTTGTGGGTTTCTTTGGCCTCTTTTATTTTTTATAAAGTAACTTGTGAGGGAATCATAGCTTCCATCATCCTTTCCTCACATGGGACAATGCTCTAATAATGATGATCATCATACTTTTATTTACTTACAACTCAAGAATTACAACTCGGTACTTAGAACAAAATAGGACTATATATGAATGCCTTCGGCGGTGTACCGGGATGTGCAATGATCTAGCATAGCAATGACATAAAAAGCGGACAAGCCATGAAAACATCATGCTAGCTATCTTACGATCATGCAAAGCAATATGACAATGATGGAGCGTGTCATAATAAACGGAACGGTGGAAGTTGCATGGAAATATATCTTGGAACGGCGGTGGCTGTTTTGAGGAAGGATATATGGTGGGTTTAATGCACCGACTAAAGTTGCGCGGTACTAGAGAGGCTAGCAATGGTAGAAGGGTGAGAGTGCGTATAATCCATGGACTCATCATTAGTCATAAAGAACTCACATACTTATTGCAAAGGTCTATTAGCTATCGAAACAAAGTACTACACACATGTTCCTAGGAGGATAGATTGGTAGGAAAAGACCATCGCTTGTCCCCAACCGCCACTCATAAGGAAGACAATAAATAAATAAATCATGCTCTAACTTCATCACATAACGGTTCACCATACGTGCATGCTACGGGAATCACAAACTTTAACACAAGTATTTCTACCAATCCACAATTACTCACTAGCATGACTCTAATATCACCATCTTTATATCTCAAAACAATCATAAGGAATCAAGCTTCTCATAGTATTCAACACTCTTTATATGAAAGTTTTTATTATATCCCTCTTGGATGCCCATCATATTAGGACTAAATTCATAACCTAAGCAAATTACCATGCTGTTTAGAGAGACTCTCAAAATAATATAAGTGAAGCATGAGAGTTCAACAATTTGTATAAAATAAAGCCACGGCCGTGCTCTAAAAAGATAAAAGTGAAGCACTAGAGCAAAATTGCCTAGCTCAAAAGATATAAGTGAAGCACATAGAGTATTATAATAAATCACGATTCATGCGTGTCCCTCTCAAAAGGTGTGTACATCAAGTATGATTGTGGAAAACTAAAAATCAAAGACTCATATCATACAGGAGGCTCCAAGCAAAACACATATCATGTGGTGAATAAAAATATAGCCTCAAGTAAATTTGCCGATAGACGAAGACGAAAGAGGGGATGCCATCCGGGGCATCCCCAAGCTTAGGTGCTTGGTTGTCCTTGAATATTACCTTGGGGTGCCTTGGGCATCCCCAAGCTTAGGCCCTTGCCACTCCTTATTCCACAGTCCATCAAATCTTTACCTAAAACTTGAAAACTTCACAACACAAAACTCAACAGAAAACTCATCATTTTTCGGTACTGTTGTGAACTCATTATTTACTTGTATTAGTGTAACAAATCACTTTTTGGTACTGTTGTGAACTCATTATTTACTTGTATTAGTGTAATATCTAATGTATTCCAACTTCTCCATGGTTCATACCCCCAATACTACCCATAGATTCATCAAAATAAGCAAACAACACATAGAAAACAGAATCTATCAAAAACAAAACAGTCTGTAGTAATATGTAAACTTCGTATACTTCTGTAACTCCAAAAAATCCGAAAAATTAGGAAAACGTAGGCAATCAATAAATAAATCTTTTGTAAAAAATTCAAGAATTTATCACGTTCTAGCAGCTCAGATCAATTTTGTTTCTCGGCGCAAAACTTTCTATTTTTCAGCAAGATCCAATCAACTATCACCATAGATTATCCCAAAGTCTTGTTTGGCTCAAACACTAATGAAAACACCAAGACACAATTATTACAGAGGAAATAATGTGTATTTACTCATAAAAACAGAAAATAAAAATATTGGGTTGTCTCCCAACTAGCGCTTTTCTTTAAAGACTTCTAGCTAGGCGTTGATATTTTTAATGATGCTCACATGAAAGACAAGAATTGAAGTACAAAGAGAGCATCATATATCATGTGAAAAACACATCTAAGTCTAACATACTTCCTATGCACAGGCATCTTATAGGAAAACAAATTATCAAGGCAAGCAAAAACTAGCATATGCAAAGAAGAAGAAAGAAACAATAGCAATCACAACATAATGAGAGGTAATTTAGTAGCATGAAGATTTCCAGAACCATATTTTCCTGTCTCATAATAATTACATGCAGGATCATAATCAAATTCAACAATATAGCTATCACATAAAATATTCTCTACATGATCCTCATGCATGCAAAGTTGACACTCTTCCAAAATAGTGGGATTACCATAGAATAAAGTCATTACTTCTCCAAGCCCACTTTTATAAAAAAAATCATAAGATTGATCAAACTCCAAAGTAGTGGGATCATTATTTCCTAAAGTTAACACTCTTCCAAGCCCACTCTCAATATTATTGAAAACACTATTATGAATATCATATTCATCATGAGGATTAAATAAATTTTCAAGATTATAAGAAGAATCACCCCAATCATGATCATTACAGTAAGTAGTGGACATAGCACAATTAGCATCCCCAAGCTTAGGGTTTTGCATATAATTAGCACAATTGACATTAATAGAATTTATAATAACACCATTGAAATCATGCTTTTCATTCAAGGAGCTATCGTGAATCACTTCATAAATTTCATCATAATTTTCAAATTCATGAATTTCAAGCAAAACTTCATAAAGGTAATCTAGTGCACTCAACTCACTAGCAATTGGTTCATCATAATTGGATATCTTAAAAAGTTTAGTAAGGGGATGAGGATCCATAAACTTTTTGTTCCTGTTTTCCAATAAATACACAATTATGCCAAGCGAACAAGCAAACAAACCAAGTAAGACATAAAGGCGAACGGAAAGAAGGCAAATATTTTTGTGTTTTTTTGAAAAAGTTTTAGAAGTGGGGGAGAGGAAAACGAGAGGCAAATGGGAAATAATGTAATGCAAGAGATGAGAGTTTATGATGGGTACTTGGTAGGCTTGATGTAGATCTCCCCGACAACGGCGCCAGAAATTCTTCCTGCTACTTCTTGAGCTTGCATTGGTTTTTCCATTGAAGAGGAAAGGGTGATGCAGCAAAGTAGAGATAAGTATTTCCCTCATTGAGAACCAAGGTATCAATCCAGTAGGAGATACAAGAAAGTCTCCAATATATGCACCTACATAAACAATCAAACACTTGCACCCAACGCGATAAAGGGCTTGTCAATCCCTTCACAGTAACTTGCAAAGGTGAGATCTCATAGAGATAGATATAAAAGATTACCAAAACGTAAAATAAAGTAAAAGTAAATAAATTACAGTGAGGTATTTTTGGTTTTTTTAGTTTATAGATCTGAAATATATGATGGAAAATAGACCTGGGGGCCATATGTTTCACTAGAGGCTTCTCTCTTGAAGGAAAATAATACGATGGGTGAACAAATTACTGTCGAGCAATTGATAGAAAAGCGCAAAGTTATGACGATATCCAAGG
>NW_025237028.1:0-4900 GCF_018294505.1 Triticum aestivum
TATGTACCCAGCCTCCTCTGGTAGCTCGGCATCGCCCGCCGCCGGTCGCCAATAGAACGCATCGTCGACCACTGATATGTCTCCGTCGTATCTATAATTTTTTATTGTTCCATGCCAATATTCTACAACTTTCAAATACTTTTTGGCAACTTTTTATACTATTTTTAGGACTAACATATTGATCCAGTGCCCAGTGCTTCACTGGCTCCAGTCTGGACCGGCGTAGCGCTGGTTGGGCTGCTTGCTGCGCTGCGGCCTGGTAGGCTTCTCTTGGGCTGGCCCATTTTGATTGCTTGGTGTAGTTGTTCCCGTGACACGCTCGCCCTAGCAGGCGGATCCTCTTCCTCCATGACCACGAGGCCCCGGCAGGGACGGGTGCCGGCGTTGCGCATGGGCCGGTGCGGGAAGGCCATGAGCGTTGTAGCCCGTGAGCCAGGCCATTGTCGCACCGCTTGACGTGGACTATTTTGCATGTAGCAAAGGCGCCCCATTGCAAGTTTGATTTCCATGATTATGCCATAGTAGTGGGATCGCGTGGGGCTCTTCTTGTCTACTTCTTTGACAATCATTTGATTGTCCATCTCCAGGACCACCTCGCTGCTATGAATCGCCGTCAGTGATTGCAGACCAACCAGAGCTGCTCTAGCCTCTGCCTCGTCAATGCTGTGGCTCGTCGTCATCTCCTTACAAGCAGATAGGAGCACGACGTTGTGGTGATCTCTAGCGACGAACCCAGCTGCACCCGTCCCCGACTCTTTTGCAAATGCAGCATCGGTGTTTAATTTTACTATGTCGGGACTAGGTGGGGACCAACATATGCCCGAGGCCTCTGTATGTCTCAGCTCGGGCTGGGCTCGTCAGAAGTAACTTTTCCGTCAGGCAACATCGCTGGGTAACCCGCCAATCTGATCTCCTCCTCGTATTTCTCAAGGAATTGTACTGATGATTTGATGGTCTGTTTGCCCTCATTCCGCATGCAGTCTTCCCATAGGTGCCAACAGCGCCATAAAAGCAGCAAAAATTTTGCTTGGGTTTCGTCATTTTCAGAGTCTAGCAGGACTTGTTGCCAGTTGTCTCCTGTATACCAGAACTTCTTTTCTGTTGGCAGGGTCCAAGTCTCTCTCATTGCTGATTTGAGCCCTCTGCTTTTGGTGCACATAACGACGGCATGGAATTCATCCTCTCTTCCATTGCCACAAATACTACAAGTGACATCCACTTCAAGAGTTCTCTTGTGCTTGTTCTCTTTTGTAGCTAGGGTTTTTGTGGCCACTCTCCAAGCGAAGATTCAAACTTTTCCAGGCACTTTCGCTTTCCAGATGAGGTCCCAGATGCTGCGATTAGTTGGTTCACTCGACGAGCTGGAATGGGTGAGGCTTGAGAGGGTGAGGTTTTTCAGCAAGCTTGTAGGCACTTTTGACCGAGAATACTTTGTTGTTCTCGTAGTGCCTTGCTACCCGATCCTCCACATTAGACGCTGGGATGGGGATCTTGCAAATCTCCTCGGCATCAAATGGGTAGAAGATCTGTCGAATGAGGCCTTCATTCCACTCTTTCCTGTCCGGATGCATAAGTTCATTAACCCATTGGAGACGAGACCTTCTAATAAAAGCTGTTGTCAAAAGGCCATCTCTTCTTGGAAGCCACAGGTCACGTTGGATTTGTATTTTCTTTCCATCACCTACTCTCCAGATGAGTCCTTTATTCAGTAGCTGCAGTCCAAATTCAATAGCTCTCCAAACCGGAGATGCATCCGACGCAAAAATGGTGTCTAGTATATTTCCATAAGGATAGTACTTGGATTTTAGCACTCTTGCACAAAGGCTTTCCGGGTTTTGAATCAATTTCCATCCTTGTTTCGCAAGGAGGGCTTGGTTGAATAGATGCATATCTCTAAAGGCAATGCCGCCTGCTCTCTTAGGTTTTGTCATGCGATCCCAGGCCATCCAGTGGACCTTTCTATGCCCCTCTTCATCTCCCCACCAGAAGTCCCTAATCATTCTTACATACTTTTCGGAAAAACCTTTTGAGAACATGAAGACACACATGGTGTATGTAGGGAGGCTCTGAACCACCGATTTCACATGGATCTCCTTTGCCTCGTACGACATGAATATTTCCGACCAATCACTACATCTTTTTCCGAATATATCCATGATTGGTTGGAACTGATCATCCTTCATCCTCCCTCCGGGGTGGGTAATCCAAGGTACTTACTCTCAAAGGTGTTGGATTGCACCCCAAGGATTTTTTAATATCATCTCTCGCAGTGGCGGGGCATGCTTCACTAAAAAGAAGGGAGCATTTTTTTCTCACTGAGGAGTTGTCCAGTGCATTTCTGGAAGGTGGATAAGACACTCTTAATGGTTTTAGCTTGTTTCGTTATGGCCTTGAAAAAAACCAAGCCATCATCTGCAAAAAGTAGATTGGAGATCCCTGGGCTGTTTCTCGCAATCTTGATGGGTGTCAAATTATTCTCCATCAATTCCTTTCTTAACAGATGTACTAATTCGTCTGCGACAAAAAGGAAGAGATATGGGTTGATAGGTTCTCCTTGCCACAAGCCTCTGGATAGAACAAATGGGTCTAGCAATTCCCCATTGCATCTCACTGAATATCTAACGGAGCTGACACACTGCATCACCCAATCCGTCCATTTACTGCAGAAGCCAACTCTCCGTAGCACACCTTCCAAGAAATTCCAATCCACCCTGTCGTAAGCTTTAGTTAGGTCCAGTTTGTATGCGCAGTAGTTATCTCTGGCATTCTTACTGTGCTGGATTTTGTGGAAGCATTCAAACGCTATAATGGCATTGTCCGTGGTCAACCTCCCGGGAATAAAAGCACTTTGTGTCTCCGAAATAATCTAATCAAGAATAGGCCGCAAGCGGTTGACAAGACACTTTATAGATGACGTTGCACATGCTAATGGGTCTGTAGTCCTTTAGCGACTAGGGGTCCTTTCCTTTTGGAATGAGAACGATCACAGTGTCATTAGACCTTCTGGAAGGACACCATTATCAAAGAAATCTAAGACCCCTCTTATAATGTCATCTTTTAGTTCTCCCCAGTTCCTTTGGAAGAAACGCGCCGGGAAGCCACCGGGCCCCGGGGTTTCGAGGGGGCCGATTTGGAACAGAGCGTCGCTGATTTCCGTCGCAGAGAAGGGTTTGGTCAACATGTCATTCATATCGCTGCTCACTCTGTCCGTAATCAGGTCCAAAATTTCCGTTGGATCAGTCCCTTCTTCTTTCTCATATAGCTTTTTAAAGAATGAGTTTGTTATTTCGTGTATGCCACTCTTGTCCACTACCCAGGCACCATTTTCATTTCTCAGTTTTGCAATTGTATTTTTCTTTCGTCTCTATGTTGCTTTCTGTTGGAACCACTTAGTATTCTTGTCTCCCTCTCTAAGGTATGTAGCGCGCGAATGCTGCCTCCACATGAGCTCCTCCCTAAGAAGCAGTTCATCCAACTCTCGAGCCAGTAAGTCAGCACTTTCTTGTTGTTCAGGTGAGGGTGCCGAGCTCCAGATCCTTTTAAGTTTCGCTCTAATTTCTGCTGTTTTTTTAGTGACCGAGCCAAAGTCTCTTGCCGCCCAGCTACGTGGATCCTCGGTCTATAGGGCTCTACTGTTGCCGATTTGTCGGTTTTTTTTTCATCTTTTTTTGTTAGACCTTCATATTGGGCCGTGTGCATCCTAGTTATGCAGATGCCGGGTGTTACTCATAATGCTTTGTAACCGTTTGGTGCTACATTTGAGATAATAAAATCGCCCTTTATCGAAAAACGTGGATCCTCCTGCATGCATTTCAGCTTTGAGCAAACTTTCTGCAGGTTCCCAGCCGGGCCATCTTCCTTCCAGGCTGTAGATATAGTATTTTGCAGAGATTCAACTCGTTCCCACATTTGTTCATATCTGAAAGTGCCACTTCTTTGCTGGTCCACCGGTCTCCATTCCATCCTGCTTCCAACTCTCACAAGAATGGGGAGGTGGTCCGGCCTGGACGAGCAGACATGTTCCACTGAAGCATTGTGTGGCTTCCCCTGAATGGTCTGAACACATTGTTAAAGCACATGCTAGAGACATTAGTTATGTGGCAGGAGTCAGCCAAGAATGAATAGTTCATTATTTTCATATATCATGACATAATACAATATCCTACAAACTTATAGTGAGTATTTTGACCAGGCATATATACCTCAAGATAAAATGTGACAACGTATATTGCATCTAATTGCACACTCTTTATGGTCCAATTTATCGTATAAATTGACCTTTATTAATACCTTGCGAACAAGGAGTAAATTAAAAAGAATGATACCCTAGACCACTCTTGGTCAGCTAGAAATCAGGAGGGAGAACCCACATGCCACATGGACCATAACCACATGTATAAGGACCTACAAATTTGATCATGTGTGTGGCGTTATCACTGCTTTCGTTTCCCATAGGAAATACACAATCACCATGGCCGTCCAAACTCGTCAAGTAGGTCACATCGTCGGCATAGATGGCACTTCTCTGCACCTCAGCGCACCCAAAAAACAAGGCGCAATCACCCAAGGTTGTTACCTCCTCCCACTTGAGGGTGAGAGTGTTCTCTTTCGTCAACTTGTTAACAAGCACGTAAACATGGAAAAAGAAGCGCTTGCGGTAGGTGTTGTCGAAATAACATTGTTTCATCACCACAGCCAGCTTGCCATGCAGCTCGACAATGTTAGTTGCCCACGTGAAAAGTCGGCTACCAATTTGCATATGCAGCTCGACAGTTACCACCGGCCGACCATCTTTGTTTACATCTATTTTGAATTTGACCATGTCCTCCAAGTTGGTGAGGGCATAGAGTTTTCCATTGTAGAATACAATGTCGACAAGCCTCGGCCCATTAAATATTTT
>NW_025237029.1:0-4900 GCF_018294505.1 Triticum aestivum
TCGTGGTTGTCCTCGGCCTCCAGCTACTCGTTCACGCGGAGTGTGCAGGCGCTCTGCACGGACGAGAGCACATCCCGGTTCAAGTCAAGGACATCTGGTTCCGCCTGCAGGAGGGCCTCGATGGCAGCGGCATCCGCGCGCTCCGCGTCGAGTCGAGCCTCCACCGCCCGGTTCAAGTCCAGGATGTCCGGTTCCGCCTGCAGGAGGGCATCGATGAGAGCGGCACCCGCGCGCTCCGCGTCGAGTCGAGCCTCTGCCGCCCGGTTCAAGTCCAGGATGTCCGGGTCCGCCTGCAGGAGGGCCTCGATGGCAGCGGCATCCGCGCGCTCCGCCTCAAGTTGAGCCTCCGCCGCCCGGTTCACATCCACGACATCCGGTTCCTCCTGCAGGAGAGCCTCGATGGCAGCGGCATGCGCATGCTCCGCGTCTAGTTGAGCCTCTGCCTCTCGATCCTCCTTTAGTATCGCCAGGTTGAACCGCTGGTCCGCCTGCACCATGGGGGACTCGGACGCCAACACGAAGTCGATGTCCATCGTCTCATACCCATCTGGGGCCTTCTGCGCCGTGACCTCTGCCATGAACATTGGATCGGCTTCCTCCCCCTCGTAGCTTGGCTCTAGAGAACTCGGGGATTGGCCCGCCGTAAAGCGATCTTGGGAACGGAGGTCTGTGGTGCCGACCTCCGCCGCGATTTCTGCGCGGCGCTCCGGCGTCAGAATCTTGTAGTAAGTGATCTTGCGGCGCACCATGTCTTTCCGGCGAACTAGGGGACGCTTGATGCGGGCTAGGGGATCGAAAGGTGGGGGAATGGGCTGGAGATTAGGTGTGGTTTTAGGGCAGCGGCTGGCGTAGGCCGAGCAGCGAAGGTTCTGGTGTGAATAGTGGTTCCGGTGACGACCGGTCAATTGGTTTTGACTGTACACCGCTCTTGTGGTGTTCGCGTTGCAGCCCAGCACGCTGGACCCTCCATGTCGCTTACCAGATGGAATGCGCTTCGTCTTGCGTTTTCGCTCGCTTGTGGGACCGCAATTGAGAGCAAACCGACGTCCCTCCCCCTCCCCCGCCCACGTCATTTATACTACCACTCCCTCCGTTTTATGCGGAGCAAATAAAAACAGAGGGAGTATACTACGGATGAGGATCCCCTGACGTGGCCGAACCCATTGAGTAACTGACATGTGGGGCCTAGCAAGCATGGGGTCCACCAGTAAGTGACCGAAAGGAAGGGTAAGGCAGGGATACCTATGTGAGAGGATCCACTTCCACTACTACTCCCTCCTTCCATTTACTATACAGGGCCTAATGCGTTTTTCGAGGCTAACTTTGACCAAATGCTAGAGTAATAATATATGACATGCAACTTACACAAAGCATACGATCAAATTCATATGTGAAAGGAGTTTCCAATGATATAATTTTCACATTATACATCTCATGTACTATTAATCTTGTCAATAGTCAAATGCGGTTTTAAAAATGCATTAGAGCATGGTTAATAATATAGCCAGTCGATGGCCATGAGGGACTGCCATGTCATCTATAGCCATCATCTATTATATGCACTCATACAGTAGTGTGGGCTATAAGGTTGGCTATTTCCCGCAAAAAATAAGGTTGGCTATTGTATTAGTACTTTTTTCCATCTCCTCTCTATCTCTTTCTTCATATTTATTGTATTTAACTAGGAATGCGTATATAGCTAGGCTCTTGCATGAGAGCTCACTCCCCTTACTTTTTCACATCACTCTCCTCCACATAGGCCCTATATAAATGGAAGGAGGGAGTACTACTATGAGCACCGCATACTGTAGTACAGATGTTGTCAGTACTCCACTAGTACTATTGGACAGGGAGCTTAAAAAAGTTACTATTGGACTGGCTATACGTGGCGAAATCCTAGTAGGAAGAGCATGCGTGAGAACAAACACATTCACGTGGTTGAAAACAAATTGGAAACCATCTCGAGTACAAATCTAGGACTACGTATGAATCTAACAATATTGATTGTGCGTTGTTGAATGTTGATACTTTTTTGGTCAAAATAGAGATACTTTGACTACACAGAAAACTTATATGTAAACTAGAAAGTATAGGAGGGAGTATATTGTACATTCGATAATGAAACGAACATTGAATACCCTTTTTATATGATTTGCGGATGCTATGATCACTGATTCAAAATTTTGAATCCGCCTTAGGTATCACGTGCCCCCACTCGTTCTCTCTCGATTTTATCTCGGGGTCCGGAGATCGACTGAAAGAGGACTAGGGTGGGTACATGCGAATGATACTTGGCGGAATGTTAAAATGAGGCACGCAAGAGTATGGACTCGACCAGAGGGCGACATGATCAATGGAGAAGAGGGTTGGAGAGGAATGAGAAATAAGCAAACACCACATGATTATACTTGAACGACTCAAACAAACAATAAGTTGTCTCGCTTGGCGTACATAGTGAAAGGCCTAATGCGCAACGTGGAGCACTGACGCTCGAATATGTCCGGGAAAACAGGGAAACCGACATGTGGGGCACACCCGTCGGGATGACGTAGCGTAGACTAGTCCAATGGAGAAGCGGGCCCACGACCTCCTCGCCACCGACAACCGTTCATGTGGGTCGTTGGGGCCAACAACGTGGCGCAGCTCCAGCACCGCCTCTGGACACGACGACCGCGGTGAGCAACACGCTCATCATTGCTAGACACGGTCGGTTTTAGTGTGCCGAGGGTGGCGTTAGTGATGTGGCACGACCAATAGTATGTTTGGTTTGTGCCCAAGGTTGCCCCATCAAATCATTGGGTAGCCAAAATTTTGGTTGAGGCATTGGTTGCCCATGATTTGGCCGACATTGGCAGGAAAAATGAACTAGAGTTGGCTAGAGTTCATTTGCATGCCAAAAAATTGGCAACCATCCAAAGAAAGACCAATCTTTTGGTCATGACCAAAATTTTGGTAAGGTGCACTTTAGCCACAATCCAAACACACCCCAACAACCGGCTCCTCGAGGATGCACGAGGCGCCGCGACGTGTCCGCGGAGTGGTGTAGCGCGGCCAACTGCATCCTCAGGACCTGAGACCATGCCGGGTCATCTTGCTTTTTCAATGACATGCAGGAATCGCATTTGAGCAAAGGGCATATCCAACATTGCCACGACCGCAGCTGACTACCCTGGCATAGCAAAACCCTTGCCCCTCGCGCCGTCGTGTGGTGCTTTCCCAGCCGGCGCCAGCTGCTCGCATTCATGCCGTTCGTTCGTATGCCGTCGTTAAAAGGCTCGGTGCCCGAGGAACCAACTCCGGCGACTTAATGACGCACCTGGACGCTTGGCCTCACCGGAATGCGCTCCTTAAAGCAGCAACGCCCAGCTAACCTCCACACCATAGCGCATCATCCTCCTACCTGGCACTACGTCCGCCATGACTGCAAGCGCGAACGCTCCGTGGGAGAGCTTGTCTTTGGGGATGAAGCTCGAGGTCGCCGCCCTCGCTCAAGTCGCCTCTCGTGACGCAATAGCGGCGTAGCCGGACGCGGACACGACCGCACAAGTGATGGCCACACTGGCGGCCGATGACGGGAGCACCGTTAGCCACGCGTCCTACTTGCCGTCGTCCAACGTCCGGCACTGCCGAGGTCGGGGACTCCTCCGAGGATGAGTAGGGCATGGGAGGCGGCAGGGCATGGTGTGCCAACTGGCCGGTCCGTATCCCGTGTTCTACTCTTCCTCGCCGAAGACCGCACCTTTACTTCACGAGTCTTGAACCCCGCCCCCGTACATAGAGATCACAGATGGAGGACGTTGGTCGCCGCCATAGAATAGGTTTAGGGTCGGGTTTCTTTTATTTTTCTGTCCTATAAAAGTTCGAAATGTAATGAAAATCTGTCGTGTTTGCATTAATCTCGGCCGGTGTAATATGAACTTTCACAATAATATAGTATATTGTCGGAGTACTAGCAAGATGCCCGTGCGTTGCATGGAAGATCAAGATCTTGTGGGAGAAAAGGATGAACGAGGGAAAGCCTTCTCTGCAAATGTGGAGAGGAGTGCGGGTAAATTGTCATAGTTTCCTTCCTATCCGTTAGATATAGATCAGACGGCCTATATTGCAGGATCACAGGCACACCATCATCACCAACTCTGCTTTTTATTGAACCGAGACAAATCTAACATGGGAAGTAAAATAAACACATAGGGTCTATACATACACTATTTATCTTAGGCACTCCAATAGTACGTCCACTACACATTCACGCATTTCACATCTTTCTACATCTACGGGAACCTATGAAAGGGTTAACGTAAATTGCCCCTCTCTCTCCTCCCCTGATTTTCATGGTGGTGGGCCCCTCCCTCCCCCCAATCTACAATCAACAACTCAAACGTTTCACATTACGTTAATTACGTAACTGGGATTACATACGTGTAGCATTACTCGTCCTAAAAAACCCAACTAAGCCAACCTCCCAGCATATCGCGCGGGAAAAGACCTGGCCGCGCCGTTTTAGTCGGGATTACCAGATTACTAGTAGTAGTATCGATGGATCGCGCGAAGCAACAAGTTTTTTTTGAGTGGGTGAAACACCTAGTTTAAAAGGAAAAAAGGCGGTACACTCACAACACTCCTGTCGCGGTCGCATTGCACCCCACACACGTTCGGTCCTACACACGGCTCACGCAAACGAAACGCGCTTCGGCTGGCCTCTGCACTGACACGTGGGACTGCACTTGGAGAAACTGACCACGCACCAAACTCCCTCGGCCCACCGCGTGAAAATCCTCCCCCACCCAAAATCCCCCCCAATCCGATTCAACCGCCCTTCGGCCAACTAGCCAATAATATTCCCCAACCCCCCCCCCTCCTGTCGCCCTCCACTCCATTGGCTCCGCCAAAGCCGCCCTCC
>NW_025237030.1:0-4899 GCF_018294505.1 Triticum aestivum
GTAAATGAAAAATAATTCTTGTCAGGATTTGGTCGCGTCAGTGTAGCAGATGCCCTCCAATTAGCCATGCCTCACTCGGTGCATTTTAAAACCAAACCAAACAAACCACACCAAGAAAAACCGAACTGAGTCTAAATTGTTGGTTTTTATGGTTTTTGGTTTATGGTATGGTATGAAATCTAAAAACCATACAGGGATTGATTTTTTTGGGTATAAAACCAATAACTTTAGGTAAAACCGAAATGAACGAGGCCCATCCCAGCCCACTAAAAATAGAACACACACACAGTTCTGTTGTATCTGAAATTTAGCAGGCCAATAGCCCACCACCACACGCTCCGAGCGACCCAACCGGCCAGCCCCGCGCGTCCCTACCCCGGTCAGATCCGGCTGCTGGTTGTGCGCGCCCCGCACGAGCAGCCGGCCGGTGGAGCAGAGAACCACGGCCGGCGGCGCGCTAGCCACCCTTGCAGTCACGGCCGCTCGCCATCCTGCCGACCGACGTACTACGTCCCCGCACCGACGTCCAGTCGACTGTGGTCCTACGACTCCGGCTCCTTGCTTGGCTGCACCACACTACCTAAAACTGCTTGTAGGATAGAACTGGCCGCTGCTAGTCTGCCAGTGTGCAACGCAGCACACACTCTGATTGATGTCGTGTGTGTTCTTGTTCAGATGTACTACAGTAGTTTTTCCATAGTATTTCGCACGATTCTAATTCTTAGGATTTTTTGAAAAGGAATTGCCTTTGGATTCCTACGCCCCCCTACGGATGTGAACATCCACCTCGACATCTTCCTACGATTCAATCACATAAGACAAGACACGTTTCCAGTGATCCACCCAAGCGACTATTGCTGCGTGTTTCGCGATCCTCTAATCCACCATGCTGGCAAACTTATCAGTCTCAATGCTTATCCTATTTCCGGGCTTCTCAATCCAAACGAATTCTGTTATGTGCCCGCAAATACCAAGCGGTTCAGTAGAGAACAACCTCGACCGTTAGCCTCACAGTGCACGCGTTGGGTTAGTCTTAGTTAGCCTTAACCAGGGATCGATGATCCGCACTGCAGTGCACCGCATCACACCGCGCGCTCAGAGGGCGGCGGGAAGGGACGGACGGACGGACGAGGGAGCTGATGGGTTTTGTCCGGTTGCCGAACCGAAAGCCAAGAGACTCCACGACCATTACACTGGTACACGTAGGCTCGTGCCCGTCCTGAGCGTACGGCCAGGGAAACGACGCTCGCGTGGACGCGATCGCTGTGTGAGGATGGAGGAGAAGCAGGCTGATCGACCACTTGTCCCACAAACGGTCGCCCCTGCCACGCGCGCAAGCTTTGCTTGAGAGGGATGTATGCAGATTAGTCGCAAGGATGTCCATTAGCGCTTCAAGAAAAGTGGGTAGACTGCCTTGTTTGATAAGCAGGTCTCGTTTGGATTTGGATTTTGGCTTGAGGGAGTCGGTTGGTAGGTAGGTAGGTATGGATCGTTGATGATCGATTGTGGAGCGCATGTTTGTGGTTCACTCTTCTCAGTGCAATTGCATAACACTTATTATTTTGCAAGGGAATTGCATAGCACTTATTAGCATCTATACACACACAAAGAAGGTATTTATTTGCCGATGGGTCAATCCGTAGTAAGATTTTTTAATTAATATATAAGACAAGTTTGTGTTTCAATGCAGATATTATTCAAAATTTCATCATAAAGAACGAACCTAATAAGTATGGAGCGTGTCCTCTCTGATGTCCCTCGAGAGAACGAGTGTGCGCTTTGGGTGGTTCTCGCGGATCGTTTCCTCGGAAAAACCGCTGCCAACAAACACTCGAAGGGCTCTCCCCTACACACAACTAACTGCTCCCCCCCCCCCCACTCCTCAACATAAAAAAAATTGCCATGTCGCCATGTGTGCAAAGATTGCCATGCCGCGACATGGAAGAATTACTGTGCTACCTATTCAATAATTGCCATGCTAGAAAGACAGAGGATTGCCATACTACATACAAAAAGAATCATCATCATCATCCTACAAAGAAAGTTGCCACAGAATGTTCATGGTTTGTCATGCTACAACATGGAGAATTGACATATTGCAACAGAGAAATTGCCATGTTGCATCAGAATAAGGTGCGATGCTACACATAGAAATTGCCATGCTTATACAAAACGAATGTCATTGTTCAAAAAAGTGCATCATTCACACTGGGTGGAGGGGGGTTGGTTGGAGCGAATATTTGCATAATTTCAATTCATTCACTCAGGGAGGGTGGTGGAGTGAACAGGTGACCCATGCGAATCGCTAACTATCAAGCGCCGCGTGAAGAGACCGGACATGCCACAAGGTGTTCCCTAGAAAAACCGCTCCCAAAGAACGTCGGTTCATAAGTTCCATGAAAAATAATCCAATTTTAATGTCAATATGGAAATATATAACACCCCATAATGAGGAGTCGTGTATTCCAGTAACCATGCTGCGACGCTCTCGGGCGACTTCATAGACACCACCACCCAAAAAAAAACTCGCCCCCGCCGTCGATGAAGGAGGTCGAGTTTTAGCAGACGACGATGACATATAATTTACAGCTAACCTATTGTCGCCTTCCTTCGCCTCTCCTCAACCTGTCACCGCTCTGCCGCCTCCTTGCCTTCTTTCTCCGGCCAACAATAGTTTTGGTGTTCCTCTTACGCGGCTCCTCGTGACTCGCTTGTTCTTCCTATTGGTGCTTGGTGTCTGCCTTATGCGGCATGTGCTAGATCGCCCGCCTACATCCAGCGCGCAAAGATGTCATCTTCACCCTTATAGGTAGTGAGGACTCATCGGGATTCATGTCTACCCCGTCCTGGTTGGTGCCGTGCTCTATGGGTGCAATATCACTAGCCTCATGTGTTGCTCTGGCCGTGGCTAGTCAGTTGTGGTGTCGGGTATGTTTTGAGAGAAATCCCACCTCATATCAAGTGTCTGAATTGAACGTTGAAACGTTAATGCATCATTTACCTCGATGGAGGCATGATCCTAGAGTTGAACATCTATTCCTAACGTCCGGGTAACCAGCGTTGTGTCGTTGCTCCCTACAGCTAGCGCAAAACCTTGCTCTGTTCATGGTATGATAAGGGTGTGGCTCATGGCGAAATCCTTGACGCGGTGGGCGTCACTCCCCCTTTTGAAGGTGTCCTAATGGAACATTCTCCCTTACCATTGACACGGGTATTCTCACTCTACCGCCCATGACAATATTGGTGTCATCTTAGGCATCACCGTGCTGCCATTCATCTACTCCGTGCACTTTGTGGTACCATCAATGCCAACTCCTTATTGTTCTGCATGCTCAAGTGCCTTCCATGACATTCCATGTGTTGCGATGACGCCATGCTCTTGGTGCAGCCTTAGTAGATCTTTGCTCTTTGATGGTGCAAGCTGCCCACTCGAATTTGCAAATTGCTCCGATTGTCCTCATGGTGGATCCTGCAATCAAGGATAGATCGTGTTCGTTGGTGATCTCATGGCTAAAAGGCTCATGCCTCTTGTGCGGAGTTTTGTGATCCATGATGATGAAATTCATTGATTGTGTTTGTTCTAGTATCACGTCATGTGCATAAATGACAAGTAGGCGGGTGTTGTTGGGGTATAAACCGCTAGGTCTCGGTACAGTGATGCCCTTGGACAGTGTGAGTGGCACTCCTCCATGGTGATGGTTGTTGTGTACGCCAACTAGGCAGTGCTTTGTCATGTGCAGTCACTTCGCCCTTTCCTTTTTTTCTCTATTGTAATCATTCAATGCTTGAATTGTATCATCACAACCTATGTACCTGACCAATGATTTCCTGTACAGGATGTCATGACCTTGGTCTTGTAACGTTCCTTTTTTTGGAATATCACTACTAAGGAAAAGCCTAGCAGTAGCGCGGGTTTTGGGTGTATCAGTAGCGCGGGCGCCCGCGCTACTGATACGGCGCCACAGCTAACTTGTAGCAGTAGCGCGTGTTGACACGCGCTACTGCTATACATGGTTAGCTGTAGCGTGCGTTGCAGTACAACACTACTGCTAATTATCTGTAGCGGGTCTTATACCCCGCGCTATTACTATTACTTTCAAAAGCAATAGAAATATCTCGATCCCGTGCGTGTTGTCAATGGCAGAAGTTGTTCGATCCAGCGATGGTTGGGGTCGCCGGAGGCATGAACAAGCAGCGAAAGACCAGATCTAGTGGTGGCTGTTGGAGGAGGGCCTGTTTCCATGGAAGAGCAAGGCAGCGGCGTGGGGCTCCTCTTCCCGACCATGCCAGATGTGGTCGTCCATGGCGACTACGTGCATGGACATGGACATGGGATTGTGAGTCAAATCAGAGGGAGAGAGAGAGAGAGAGAGAGAGAGAGAGAAAGAAAACCGAGGGAGAGAGGAAGGAGATGGAGGGAGTAGCTGGGCTGGTCACCGGTGGTTAGGTCTCTGGCGTGGTGGCGCGAGGCGGCGGCCTCCTAGACGCCGATGGAAGACCGGCGAGCTCCTAGACGACAGTGGCGCGAGGCGGCGCCCTCTTTCGGTGCCATGGAGGAGGCGGGGCGCATGGGCAAGAGGTCAATGTGAGAACGTATGGAGACAGAGAGGAGGGAGTGGCGGAAGAGAGGAGGGATTTGGGGGAGGGGGAGGACGGGTGGGGAAAAGGTGGTGGGTGCGGATTAGCAGTAGCGCGGTATGTAAAACGCGTTGCTGCTAAGAAAGTAGCAGCAGCGCGCTTTCGGTACAAGCGCTACTGCTAACCGGGACCAAAAGTGTGCCTGATTTGAAAATTAGCAGCAACGACCTTAGAAAAACCTCGCTACTGCTACAGCTATAGCACTAGCGCGGCTCGCGGCACCGCGCTGCTGCTAAATGGAGTTGGGTGGGCACTGTCGGT
>NW_025237031.1:0-4899 GCF_018294505.1 Triticum aestivum
TAGCAGGATGGTTAGACCAGCTGGTCGTGGTCGTGGTGGCAACTTCCCACCACCGCCTGAGTACATGGCTGGTATGATCCAACAGCTTGAGATGAATCGCCAGTTCATGGAAAACATGATGGCTCAGTTTCCTCGCCCCAATATGAACCAGCATCCAAACACAACCACTCTGCAGGATTTCATACGCCTCAACCCAAGTGTGTACCGCAGCTCAACCCAGCCGCTTGATGCTGATGACTGGCTCCGTGACATCACCTATGAGATGGAGTCTGCTGATGTAGCCCCTGCCAGCTATGTCACTTTTGCTTCATTCTTTCTAAAGGGACCCGCAGCGCAATGGTGGGACAGCCACAGGCGTACTCTGCCAGTTGGGACAATCATCTCCTGGCCAGACTTTCAGGCTGCCTTCCATGCCCGCTTCATTCCTCAGGGAGTCATGGACAGGAAGAAGCGTGAGTTCCGCAACCTCACCCAAGGCAACAAGACTGTTGAAGCTTATCAGCGGGAGTTTCTGGACTTATCCCGCTATGCTGAAGAAGACATTGCAACTGATGCTCGCAGACAGGAGAAGTTCCGTGAAGGCCTTCAAGCTGACATCAAGCTCACACTTCTAGTGCATGACTTTGCCGATTTCGCCACCTTGGTGAACAAGGCCATCAATGTCGAGACTGGTCTGCAAGAACACCAGAGCTCTCAAAGGCGCAACCGTGACACGGGCTCATCTTCGGGCCCGCCCTCGCAGAAGTGTAAGATATGGATCCCGAACAGCATGTACCGTCCAACTGCACCTGCCCCAAGGCAGTCTTATGCTGCACCTCGTCTGCCTGCTGCTCCAACTAGGCAGCCGAGGCTTCCAGCTCCACCACCCCAAGCTCCTGTTCCTACCCCCGAGAATGGGTTGTGCTTCAGGTGCGGACAACCAGGGCACCGTGCTAGGGAATGCAACCAGAAACAGAATCAACTGGCCCTTCCAGCAACTGGCCGTGGGAACAACCAGGCCCGCAACAACAATGCCAAGTCCTATGGCCGTGTTCATGCCAACCACCTTGATCTGAATGAAGCTCAAGACCAGCCTGCTACTGTGATGGGTACACTCCTCGTAAATTCAGTACCAGCATCCGTTTTATTTGATACAGGTGCATCGCATTCATTCATGTCCGAAGATTTTGCATACAAGCACGATGCTAAATTTGAGCAGATGAACACTTCGGTAGTGGTAAAAACCCCCGCGGGACAATGTCAGACCTCCATGGTTGGCATTGACGTCCCTGTGGAAATCGAAGGGTTGGAGTTTCGTGCCTCGCCCATTATACTGAAGTCGTCTAACATTGACCTCATTCTGGGAATGGATTGGTTAAAGGCGCATACTGCTTCTATCGTTTGCGCCACTAAGACCGTCCATCTGCTACACCCTTCTGATGAAATAATTAGCTACGATGCTCATCTGGTTCGGAATGCCGAGGCCAGACTTTATGCCTTAAACGCATTGAACGCTGCACCACTTGAGGGCATTGAAAACATTCCCGTCGTGCGTGAATTCCTAGACGTCTTTCCTGAAGAACTCCCAGGGATCCCCCCTGCTAGAGCTGTCGAATTCGTCATCGACTTGAAACCAGGCACCACTCCTATAGCCAAGCGACCCTACAAGATGCCGCCGCATGAACTCCTTGAGCTTAAGGAGGAAATCGATAAATCTCTTCGAAGTGGTTTCATTCGCCCAAGTTGCTCTCCTTGGGGAGCACCTTCTCTCTTTGTCAAGAAGAAAGATGGGACAAACCGATTGGTCCAAGACTACCGTCCTATAAACCAAGCTACCATTCAGAATAAGTATCCTCTTCCTCGGATCAATGATCTGTATGATCAATTGGCTGGATCATCAGTGTTCTCTAAACTCGACTTGAGGTTGGGTTACCACCAGATCCGTGTTCGTGAGGAAGATATCCCCAAGACCGCCTTTGTGACTCGTTATGGTTCATACGAGTACACCGTCATGTCTTTCGGCTTAACCAATGCTCCAGCCACCTTCTCTCGCCTGATGAACTATATATTCATGGATTACCTCGACAAGTTCGTCGTGGTTTATCTGGATGATATTCTGGTATTTTCCAAGAACGAAGAGGAACATGCTGAACATCTTCGCCTCGTGCTGGAAAAGCTACGAGAGCATCAACTTTATGCCAAGTTCTCCAAATGTGAATTCTGGCTTCCCGAAGTAACCTATCTTGGGCATGTCATCTCTAAGGATGGTATTGCCGTCAACCCTGAACGAGTTCAGGCTATTCTCGATTGGACTCCTCCGAAGAACGTTAAGCAAGTCAGAAGTTTTCTCGGTCTCGCCAGCTACTGCCGTCGATTCGTCGAGAACTTCTCCAAGATTGCCAGGCCTCTGACTAACCTATTGCATAAGGGCGTCAAGTTCCAATGGACAGATAAATGTCAGGAAAGTTTCCAGGCACTCAAGGACAAGTTAACTTCTGCCCCAGTACTAGCTCCTCCTGATACTAAGAAGGACTTCGTCATTTACTGTGACGCTTCCCGTCAAGGACTAGGCTGTGTCCTAATGCAAGAGCGCAAAGTGGTTGCTTATGCCTCTCGGCAATTGCGCCCTCACGAAGAGAACTACCCAGTTCACGACCTCGAACTTGCTGCTGTCATTCATGCGCTAAAACAGTGGCGACATTACCTACTCGGTAATCGCTGCGAGATCTTCACTGACCACCAAAGTCTGAAGTATCTGTTTACTCAGCCAGACCTGAACCTCTGTCAGCAGAGATGGATGGAGACTGTTGCAGACTTTGATTTGGGTATTTCCTATACACCAGGCAAGGCTAATGTAATGGCTGATGCCTTGAGCCGCAAGTCTTACTGCAACCACCTCCAGGTTCACAAAGTCCAGCCCTCACTTGTTGAAGAATTCAGAAAGCTAAACCTCCATATTGTACCTCCGGGTGCACTCGCTCCCCCTCCTCCGGAGTTCCGCAAGATGAATCTCCGTGGTGTTTCCCAGGGTTCCCTCTATACCCTGGCTGTTGAACCCGATCTCGTGGGCACCATAAAGACAATGCAGGGATTTGACTCTGAAGTCTACAAGATTAAGCAAGACCTCAAAGAAGGAAGTTCCTCATCCTTCACTATTGCTGATGATGGCGCCTTGTACTTCAAAGGCCGCCTAGTGGTGCCGTGTAAGAAGGAAAACCTGAATATGACTCAGGAGGTTATGAAAGAAGCTCATGATACGCCTCTATGTATCCATCCTGGTAGTACGAAGATGTATCAAGACATTCGTCAGAGATTCTGGGGGTCTAACATGAAGCAAGACATTGCTCGTTATGTTGCTGAATGTGACGTTTGCCGTCGTATCAAAGCAGAACATCAAAGACCTGCTGGAACTCTGCAACCTATATCTATTCCTGAATGGAAATGGGACCACGTCGAGATGGACTTCGTTACTGGATTTCCCAAATCGCAAAAGGGTAATGATGCTATTCTTGTCGTCATTGACCGACTTTCTAAGGTTGCACATTTTCTGGCGGTCAAAGAAACGATCACTGCTAGTCAGCTTGCAACTCTCTACATGACCAGAATTGTTTCGCTTCACGGTATTCCACTGGTTATCAGTTCAGACCGTGGCAGTTTATTCACTTCAAGATTCTGGGCAAGTTTCCAAGAAGCTATGGGCACTCATCTGTCTTTCAGCACTGCTTTTCATCCTCAGTCACAAGGGCAAGTTGAAGGTGTCAACCAAGTTCTCGAAGACATGCTTCGAGCTTGTGTTATTTCCTTCGGCAAGAAATGGGAGGAATCTCTTCTGTATGCTGAGTTCTCTTATAATAATAGCTATCAAGCTAGTCTGAAGATGGCCCCCTTCGAAGTGTTATATGGACGAAAGTGCCGAACCCCTCTGAACTGGTCAGAAACTGGGGAACGTCCACTCTTCGGTCCGGATATTATCCAACATGCGGAAGAACAAGTCCGCATTATTCGCGAGAATCTCAAGACTGCTCAGTCACGCCAAAAGAGTAATTATGACCGTCATCATAAAGACATGGTCTATCAACCTGGCGAAAAGGCCTATCTTCGAGTTACACCAATGAAGGGTGCTCACCGCTTCGGGATCAAGGGCAAGCTAGCTCCTCGCTATATTGGCCCATTCACTATTCTCAAGAGGCGTGGAAAAGTGGCATATCAATTGGAGCTCCCGCCGAACCTTTCTCAGGTTCACGATGTGTTCCATGTGTCGCAACTCCGCCGTTGCTTCAAGGACCCAATCCGAGCTGTGGATCATGAAGTGCTCGAATTGCAACAGGACCTCTCCTATAAAGAGCATCCGGTCCGCATTCTCGACCAAGCTGAACGCCGCACACGCCAGAAGGCGATCAAGTTCCTCAAGGTCCAGTGGTCGAATCACTCTGAAGACGAAGCCACCTGGGAACGCGAGGATCGCCTGCGTGATGAATACCCCGCACTGTTTCCTTCTACCTCCTAAAATCTCGGGACGAGATTTCTTGTAGTGGAGGAGATTTGTAACGCCCGGATAATCTTGCTACAGTAATCCCACGCTAATCATGGCACGTCATCCGATTACTGTTGCTATCCTCGCAATAATTCGAAACCGTTCAAATTCAAAATTCAAATTGATGAAAACAATAAAAGTTTTCAAAATTTAAAATAAAATTGTTCGGTGGTTGACGAATATTACAAAGGTAATTATAGTGCAACAGACATATTTTTATAAAATGGCTAAATGGATTAAATGATTTAAACAGAAAAGAAATAATAAAAGAAAATACAAAAGGAAAGAAAAACAGAAAACCAAAAAGAAAAAAAAACAAAAGGAGGGAAGCCCCCCCCCTGCTGGACCGCGGCCCAGCTGGCCATCGGGCCAACCAGGCCGGCCCA
>NW_025237032.1:0-4898 GCF_018294505.1 Triticum aestivum
TAGGTGTATAGGAGCTGGGGATTAGGCAAAATATACATATTTAAGACCATGTTTTTCTTGAACTTGTATTTTTTTTCCTTTGATTCTTTTCACTGGCTGGATTGTAGTAAGGGCTTACTTGGATTGCAGGAATTTAGAAACATAGGAATAAGAAAAACATATGATTGAGATGTCATGTCCTATGAATACCTACATGAGTTTGAAAACATAGGAACTTTATTAGACGTATCTTTGGATGATGCACATCAAACGAGCCAAGAAATTTTAGATAATTGTTGAATTCTTCCACTAGAACTAGATAGATAGAGAGAGAGGGAGAGAGAGAGAGAGCAAGTGCATTGGACTTGTCAAAGTAAAAATAAAATGATGTTGGAGCGCATGTTTATAGATTTTTTTATAGGAATGGATTCCTTAAGAATTTGGTGAACCCATTAGTATGATCCAGAGGGCTTCCAGGGGAAAAAATTCTACGAATCCTATGAAATTCCATTGATCCAAATAGGAAAACTGAACTCTAGTGCAAGTCGATCCTTTCCTTTCGTCTCATGAATACCGGAAAGCCAGGCAGAAAAAGGAAACAGATAAATATGCAGACACTCGTGGACACAAACTGCAAGGTTCCCGGGCGGACTGGTGGTAGCATGAAAGGTCACGTCAATCGTATCGTTGGTGAAGACTGAAGCGGTGAACAGAGCGCGGATCGTTGAGAAGAGCAGTTGGCACGCGTGAGCCGGCTTCACAAACATCCAACTTCCATGTGAGCGGTAAACAATGTACATACGGTATATCTATAAACCGTATATTGTATGTGTGTGTAGATGTTGTACTCCTGTTAGGTTGTTGCGATTGCATCTTATCCTAGCCTATGACTTGGAGATCAATCCGTGACCTAACAACCTTGTAATCTCGCAGCCCTTCGTGGCTATATTAACACGCACGCGTCCCTGCTAATTTGCATACGCTTAAGCCTCTCTTTCCACATGGTATACAGAGCCTAACCCTTCCAACACATCTAGGTCATGTCTTCTTCCTCCTCTCCCGTCGCCATGGCCTCACCTTCCCTCGCATCGCTTGGACACACGATCACCGAGAAGCTCACCAGGGAGAACTTCCTGGTGTGGAAGGCGCAAGTCCTGCCGCATATCAAAGCGGCAGGGATGATGGGCTACCTCGATGGCTCGATCAAGGAGCTGAACGCCGCCCTCCTCTCTGAGAAGGAGATCGGTGACGGGAAGAAGGAGACCGTCACCACGCCCAACCCGGAGTACGCCATCTGGGTAACGCAGGATCAACAGGTTCTCACCTTCCTGATTGCCTCTCTCTCCCGCGATGTTCTCATGCAAGTTTCAAACCACACCACCCCTGCTAGCATCTGGCAAGCCTTGTGCCAGAGCTTTTCTTCGCAGTCCAGGGCATGCACCATCCAACTCCGCTCAGCCCTAGGGAACACACGCAAGGGGGATCTCTCGGCCGCTGCCTACTTCACCAAGATGAAGGGCATCGCCGATGAGCTCGCAGCCGCCGGCAAGCCCCTTGGAGAAGATGACCTCGTCAACCAGATTCTCCAAGGCCTGGTGCATGAGCTGGAATACAACGGCTTCGTCTCCGCGATCTCCACCCGTGCTGCCATGGACCAACAGATTGGGCTCATTGTGCTCTTCTCATTGCTCTTGGCAGCCGAGTCACGCATCCTCGCCCAACAGGCTACCTTCTCCCCCAACCACTCCGCCAATCTTGCTTCCCGTGGTGGTGGCCGCGGTGGTCGTGGAGGCGGCAGCAGTGGCGGACGAGGTGGCTACAACAACAACTCCGGCCCTCTTCGCTACAACGACAACTCTGGTGGTGGTGCACCGCGCAAGCAAGGTGGTGATCACGGTGATCGCGGTGACCGCGAACACTGTCAGATCTGCAAAGAGGACGGCCATGGAGCGTGGCAATGTAGGAAGCGCTACGACAAGGGCTACAACAACAATGTCTGAAACCCTGCATGAGGCGGTGGTGGCGGCAACAATGGTGGCGGCGGTGGTGGCAATGGCGGCCAACACCGGTCTGCCAACGCTGCACACTCATACGGTGTAGATACCAATTGGTATCTTGACACCGGTGCGACCGATCATATCACCGGCGAACTCGACAAGCTTGTTGTTCGGGACCGCTACACCGGCAACGTACAGATTCATACCGCTAGCGGGCAAGGTATGGCCATTGCACACGTTGGACATTCAGTTTTATCTACTCCCTCCGGGTCATTGAACTTGAATAATATTCTTCATGTCCCTAAATCTGAGCAAAGCCTTCTTTCTGCCTATCAACTCATGAAAGATAATGTCGTGTTTATTGAACTTCATCCTAAAACTTTTCTTGTCAAGGATCAGGCTTCCCGGAGGACCATACTTCAAAACAAGAGTAGATGGCGTATGTTCCCGGTGACCGGGCACCACAGTGCTCCCCAACGACAAGTCTTTGGAGCAATCAAACCATCTACATCCCAGTGGCACAAGTGTCTAGGACATCCCTCCCTTCCGGTAGTCCAGAAAATTGTTCGAGATTTTAATCTTCCTGTGTCCAATAAACAAGATCACCTTCTAGTGTGTGATGCATGTCAGATGGCCAAGAGCCACCAACTTCCCTATCCCCGCTCAGTTAGTGAATCCAAAGCTCCTTTAGAGCTTATTTTTTCAGATGTTTGGGGTCCTGGACCCATCTCTGTAGGCAGATAAAATTATTATGTCAGTTTCATTGATGATTTTAGCAAATTCAGTTGGATCTATTTGCTTAAGAACAAGTCTGATGTGTTTGAGAAATTTCATCTCTTTCAAGATCATGTTGAACGTTTGTTTAATCGCAAAATTATTGCTATGCAAACAGATTGGGGTGGTGAGTACCAAAGTCTAAACTCTTTCTTTGAACGCATTGGTATCACTCATCATGCTTGCCCTCATGCACACCAACAGATTGGATCTGCCGAGCGGAAACATCGCCACATAGTGGAAGTTGCCCTCTCCCTCCTAGCTCATGCTTTTATGCCTCTTAAGTTTTGGGATGAAGCATTCCTCACAGTGGTATATCTCATTAATCGTGTTCCTAGTAGAGTTATCAAAAATCAAACTCCACTAGAACGCCTCTTTGGCACCAAACCCAAATATAATTTTCTCCGTATCTTTGGTTGTGTTGTTTGGCCTAACTTGCGCCCGTTCAACAAACACAAACTTGAGTTTCGCTCCAAGCAACGTGCCATCTTGGGTTATAGTAGTCTCCACAAAGGGTATTGTTGAGGCATATCTCTCTCAATGTAGTTTTGGTGTTTGATGGCAACATGTTTGCGGACTAATCATGTGCTCTGAGTAGTTCACAGATTCATCCCTGGCACGAGACGTTTTCTTCCCTTCGGAGTGTCATTCAAGACGGTGTAGCTCTTTCGTTCCTCTATCGGTGGACTAGTTGCGTAGAGGGCACCGTACTATCAAGAGGGGGTCCGCTTGGGTATTGCATCGGTGGAATCAACACGTACACATCAGCTTCTCACCCTTCGAGCTCTTCCACTTCATAGAAGAGATCTCTCCTCTTTTCTATGTCCTGGCTGGGTTCCAGCGGTAGTACCGCGCAACCCAGCGGTAGTACCGCTGAGGAGCCACAAGCGGCAGTACCGCTCCGCAGCGGTAGTACCGCCCGTGACTCCACAATAGTAGTACCGCTGGGGTGCCTGGCACCACCGCCTCATCCTCAGCCTCTTTGGAGAGATCCTCTCTCTCTCTTCTGTGTCCCGGCGATAGTACCGCACTACCAGCGGTAGTACCGCCGAAGGGTCACAAGAGGCATTACCGCTCCGCAGCGGTAGTACCGCCCGTGACCCCGCTGCCATAGTACCGCTAGGCTGTCTGGCTCCTACCGCCTCGACTCGAGGGCTCTTTTTCTCGTGTCGGGTTTTGCGGCACTAGTTGCGATTGTAGAGGCAGTAGTACCATTTCAGGAGCGGTAGTACCGCCCTTACCACCGCGGTAGTACCGCGCTGGGTCCTATTCCCTACTAGTCTTCTCTGCACGGCAGTACCACTGGTTGGAGCGGCAGTACCGCTGAGCTAGCGGTAGTACCGCCCCCTCTTAGCGGTAGTACCGCCCTGTGCAGGGCTGGTTGGTGGGGGCAACGGTTGGTTTGTTGCCCCCACTATAAAAGGGGGTCCCCTTCTTCCCTTTGACCTACCTCTTCCCCCCTCAAGCTCCATTAATGCTCAAGCTCCATTAAATGCTCCAAGCTCCATTTTCGCCTGATCTATCTCTCTAGCCAATCAAACTTGTTGATTTGCTCGGGAGTGGTTGAGAAGGCCCCGATCTACACTTCCACCAAGGGATTTTCGATTCCCCCACTCATCCCTAGCGGGTCTTGTTACTCTTGGGTGTTTGAGCACCCTAAGCGGTTGAGGTCACCACGGAGCCATAGGCCATTGTGGTGAAGCTTCGTGGTTTTGTTGGGGGCCTCCGATTAAGTTGTGGAGATTTCCCCAACCTTGTTTGTAAAGGTTCGGTCGCCGCCTTCAAGGGCACCAATAGTGGAATCACGGCATCTCGCATTGTGTGAGGGCATGAGGAGAATACGGTGGCCCTAGTGGCTTCTTGGGGAGCATTGTGCCTCCACACCGCTCTAAAAGAGACGTACTTCCCCTCAAAAGGAAGGAACTTCGGTAACACATCCTCGTCTTCACCGGATCCACTCTTGGTTATCTCTTACCTTTACTTGTGCAAGCTCTTTAGTGTTACTTCTCTTGCTTGATTGTATGCTTGTTGTTATTGCATCATATAGGTTTGCTCACCTAGTTGCACATCTAGACAACCTACTTTGATGCAAAGTTTAATTTGATAAAGAAAAGTTAAAAATTGGTAGTTGCCTATTCACCCCCCCCC
>NW_025237033.1:0-2374 GCF_018294505.1 Triticum aestivum
GTTGCGAGGGCGGCCGGAAGCAGAACTAGCCCCCTTAATACAAGAGCAGGCTTACGTTCCAATCCGGCGCGCGCCGCTCCGTCGCTGACGTCTGAAGTGCTTCGGCTGATACCACGACGTCGGGATACCCATAACTACTCCCACGTAGATGGTTAGTGCGTATAGGCTCGTAGCCAGACTCAGATCAAATACCAAGATCTCGTTAAGCGTGTTAAGTATCCGCGAACGCCGAACAGGGCCAGGCCCACCTGTCTCCTAGGTGGTCTCAACCTGCCCTGTCGCTCCGCCACAAAGTAACAGTCGGGGGCCGTCGGGAACTCAGGCCCACCACTACCTGGATGGAGCCACCTGTCCTTTCAGCCCCCTCGTCAGAATCACTTGCGGGTACTCAATGAGCTGACCCGACTTTAGTCACCATCTGTATAGTATGTATGTATGTATAGTATATACCCGTGATCACCTCCCGAGTGATCACGGCCCAATAGTATAGCGAGGCAGACTGACAAGAATGTAGGGCCAATGATGATAAACTAGCATCCTATACTAAGCATATAGGATTGCAGGTAAGGTATCAACAGATGTAGCGACAATGTCAGGCTATGCATCAGAATAGGATTAACGAAAGCAGTAACATGCTACACTACTCTAATGCAAGCAGTATAAAGTAGAATAGGCGATATCTGGTGATCAAAGGGGGGGCTTGCCTGGTTTCTCTGGCAAGAGAGAGGGGTCGTCGGTGACGTAGTCGATCACAGGGACATCAGCATCGGTCTCGAGGTCTATCGGAGAGAAGAGGGGGAAGTACAGTAAATACATAGCAGGCAAGTGCATGACAGGACAACAGACAGAGCTAGACGTGTTCTAACGCAGCGCTAGGCGATACTGGCGAAGGGGGAAACATCCGGGAAAGTCTTCCCGGTTCCGGACGTCTGTCAGACAGTTGAACCGGAGAGGAAAGTTTGCAGGTTCGATAGGTTAGGGGTGTGTGGCGGATGAACGGACTGCGTATCCGGATTCGTCACGTCGTTCTGAGCAACTTTCATGTAGAAAGTATTTTCATCCGATTTACGGATTAAAAGATATGATTTTCTAAAGATTTTAAAACATTTTCTGATTTTAATTATATATTTAATTCCAACCTTATCCAAAACAGTGTGTGATGACGTAGGCATGACATCAGAGTGATGTCAGCAGGTCAACTGGTCGGTTGACCAGTCAAAACTGACATGGGGGACCCACCTGTCATAGAGAGTGGGTTAAACAGAGTTTAAACTAATCTAAAATTAGTTAGTAAACCTACTGGGCCCACCTGTCAGTGTCTAATTAAGTTTTAGTTAATTAACTAAATTAATTAGCAGTTTATATATTTGTTTTATTTGTTTTACGGCATGGGGCCCGCATGTTAGTGGCAGTAGCTGCCACGTCAGCACGTTGACTGGGTCAACCCAGTCAACAGGGCCCTCGGGACCCCCTGGTCAGTGACACAGAGGCGGGGGCCACTGCGCCACGTCGGCGTCGGCGCCGGAGCGACTCCGGCGAGGCAACACGCGGCGGCGGCGCACGGGAGGCTGCGGGATTTGGCTACAGGCCACCAAAATCGACGCGGGGGGTTGCGTTCGAACGGGGAGTCGATGCCGCGTCTACTAGGACCAGTGGCGTCGCCGGAGTCCTTCGAAGCTGACGGCGGCGAGCACCGAGGCGGATGCCGGAGCTCGGGCGTGGGCGGCTACGGCGAGGAGAGGCACAGCCGGGGACAGGGATAGGTGCGTTGGGGCCCTGGAGACGTGCTGAGAACGACGACGCGGTCGGACGCGAGCCACGCTTGCGGTGGCCGCGGCGGAGAGCTCAACCGCGGCGGCGGGAGAGTGAGCGTGATGGGGGAGCGAGCTACGGGATGCGGTGAGCTAGGAGGGGAGGAGGGGGAGGTTCAGGGGGCTCACGGCCGTTGCAGAGAGGGCCCGGGGAAGGCTCGATGTGCTCGGGGCGGCGCGGATTCCGACGATGGCGACGACGGAGCAGAGGAGGGAGACGAGGTCGCCGCAGTCGCTGCAGGGGCTTCGAGTTCCAGCACGAGGTGGCAGGAGGCGTAGGGGACGACGGCGGGGCTGTTGAGCATGTCGACGAGGTGAGGGAGGGTCGGTGGCCGCGTCGACGGCGAGCAGCAGCGACGAGCTCGAGCGACCGAGGTCGGGATCGAGCGTGAGGAGAGGGGAGATCTGGCAGGGGGCGGGAGCGAGCGTGGGGGCGAGCGGGAGGCGGAATCGAGGAGGCGGGGGGGGGCGCTGGCGATCTTATCCCCCCGCGGCGCCGGCGAGGGGGGGTCCGGTGGCGACCGTGCCCTGTAGCGGCGCGGAACCGAGGAACAGGGAGAGGG
>NW_025237033.1:2384-4898 GCF_018294505.1 Triticum aestivum
CAAGGGCGAGGGACGAAGAGAACCATTTTCCCGCTCGTTGAACGAGGCGGACCAATAGGCAAGGTTCTCGTCCATCGGTGGTTACCGGAATGTCATCAACAAATAGTAATAGGGTCTTACTTACAGAGTGGTACAACGAGGTGCTTACCTAAGCAGGGGATTATCACTGCTTAGATTATATAGGTCACAAGAATGTCAAACACAACAATGGAAAGGAAAATATGAATATCAGATTAAACAGAACAATGGAAAGGAAAATGTGTTAAAACACATAATTCAGGGGTATATCCTTCCCAAGGACAAGCAGAGCAAGATATCCATGACAGGATATAAAGTAGACAACCATTTAGGTAAGGGGGGAGGAATCTCATGATATTACCCATACAACGGTGTTAGGATAAATGATAAACAAAATTTAGCATCGTGCTTCAAATGTTCCTGTTGAAAATCGGAGTACCATTGACATGCTTCGAGGTAGCATTGACATGGTCTTCAGGTGAAGATCAAACTTTGAAAACACGAAGGATCCATCAAGAATAACTTGTAGAATAAATCTTACAATTTCCTCATGGATGAATGGATAACCTTGCTGAAAAGGAATCTATAATGATAGGTCCTCCAGACGAGGGGGTGCTAGGCATGACATCATGTTACCGGGTCATCGAAGGATCAACATCATAACTCTTGGGAAATGTCCCAACCATCATATCCGACCAAGATTCAGATCCGATTGGTGTCATGATACCTCAGACTCAGGATGTCCGAGAAGAAAAGCTGCGGCACATATCGACGAAATGACATTGTAAGATTCTCGGGAAATGAACTATGGGAGCGGGTTCCTGAAACAATAGTTCATCATTAAACCAAGGAGAGGATGAGGAGCTGACTGATGGACTCAGCGATAACTCATCGAGGTATCCAAAAGATGGATCTCCACAATTATGTGGATAAGGAGATAACATTTGTCAGATCAAATGATATAATGGGTATGCTCGAGGAAAACATACATAAATAAACATTGGTTGAAATGTGCGCCCGAAATATGGGTTGGGTTGCACGACCAATGTCAGAATGGTGATTCAATTAACGAAGGACTTAGAATGAACTATCGCCCATTCACTTCAAAGCAATAGGGTTGCTAGGAGTTTAGAATTCACACGTCATAGCTCCAATGTCGGTATTCCGGTTGAAAACAATACGAGGACCAAGGAATGAACGAAGATGGCAAGAAGTATTATGATATCAAGAATTATTAAGAGGTGGTGAAATTCTCACCACATTCTTGACAAAAAGAGATGGTAATACTTCCGAGGTAAGGAAGATCAATTGCTGGACAGCAAGGAACTCAAGGTATAACACCAAACATGAACAAGCTTGTGTTGGTGGGAGGGCAATAAGGTGGTCGACGATAATACAATTCATCGAGGGCAAGGATGGTATTTCTCATCATGAATTCAATTGATATCCTGGATGAGCTCGGAATGTTGATGATCACGACACCTTTGTCGCGAGAGTTCATGAAGATGTAATCGATCGGTGACGACATCAAGTCAAGTAATGATGAAGTGAAAGGTTATTGGAACCAAAGGTACGACACAAACTCGAAACCAAGCTTGTTGTTCAAGGCGAATTGATATGACGATTAGGATCGACGTAAGGTTAGTTCATCGTCGAAAATTGGTGCTCCGAGAATAAGGACCAGGTAGCACAGTTAGAATCGTCACGACAATGATATAGCCAAACAGGCTAGGAATGGCGTGATCGGGTACAAACTTGTACTTATAGAAGCTTACTGAAGAGTTGTTGAACCGTAGAGAGGACTCGGTTCAGTTATCGGTGTCTTTGAGTGTTCAATAACTCAGAGCCCACGAAAAATTGGAATCAGTGGGAAGGTAGCACTTGATGAAGAACTCATAAAAAGTTATGCAGTTCCATGATAATCTCGAGATACCAGGGGGTAATACTCGACACAAGATCAAAGTAAAGGTTGGTCGGGTGTATTGATCCATAGAAGACAATTGTTTTAACTTGTCCGAGAAATGAGATCAAAGAAGAACAATCATGGTCGGAACCACGATTGCAAAAGGCCAGATCCTAGATATAAGATGAACTTATACCAAAGGAATAATTCATTTAAGAGAAGCTTTAATGATAAGATCTACATCGTGTCCATGGGCATGAACACAAGTTCAAGGTCGACTCCCACTTCTCCAATGCATAACCTTTCATTCACTTCTCACGTTCGATGAAGTTGCAGTGTTGAAATTTTATCTGGTGAAGCACCAGAAGAGTATGACTCGTGAAAACTTTCGGGTTCACACGGTTTAGAGAAGGCATATGTTCAACCCATAGGGGCTTCTTAGAAACATATACCACAAGTTTCAAGAGTAAATAACACAAGCCCGAAAGCAGAGCATGGTTGGCCAAGCAGAGGATACAACTTAACAAAGGCATTATGTATCAGGGGAAGAACTCATAAAGTGATCAAATGTGAAGGACACTGTCGGATAACAA
>NW_025237034.1:0-4896 GCF_018294505.1 Triticum aestivum
GGTAGTACTTCATCGAGTTCTACTTTCCTCCCACTTACTCCTTTCGAGAGAAACTCTTTTTCCAGAAAGGATCCGTTCTTGGCAATGAAGATCTTGCCTTCGGATCTAAGGTAGAAGGTATACCCAATGGTTTCCTTAGGGTATCCTATGAAGACGCATTTTTCCGACTTGGGTTCGAGTTTTTCAGGTTGAAGTTTCTTGACATAAGCATCGCATCCCCAAACTTTTAGAAACGACAGCTTAGGTTTCTTCTCAAACCATAATTCATACGGTGTCGTCTCAACGGATTTAGACGGTGCCCTATTTAAAGTGAATGTAGCTGTCTCTAGAGCGTATCCCTAAAATGATAGCGGTAAATCGGTAAGAGACATCATAGATCGCATCATATCCAATAGAGTGCGATTACGATGTTCGGACACACCGTTACGCTGAGGTGTTCCAGGCGGCGTGACTTGTGAAACGATTCCACATTTTCTTAAGTGTGTAACAAATTCGTGACTTAAATATTCTCCTCCACGATCTGATCGTGAGAATTTTATCTTTCGGTCACGTTGATTCTCTACTTCATTCTGAAATTCCTTGAACTTTTCAAAGGTCTCAGACTTGTGTTTCATCAAGTAGACATACCCATATATACTCAAGTCATCTGTGAGAGTGAGAACATAACGATATCCTCCGCGAGCCTCAACACTCATTGGACCGCATACATCGGTATGTATGATTTCCAACAAGTTGGTTGCTCGCTCCATTGTTCCGGAGAACGGAGTCTTGGTCATCTTGCCCATGAGGCATGGTTCGCATGTGTCAAATGATTCATAATCCAGAGACTCCAAAAGTCCATCAGCATGGAGCTTCTTCATGCGCTTGACACCAATGTGACCAAGGCGGCAGTGCCACAAGTATGTGGGACTATCGTTATCAATTTTACATCTTTTGGTATTCACGCTATGAATATGTGTAACATTACGTCTGAGATTCATTAAGAATAAACCATTGACCATCGGAGCATGACCATAAAACATATCTCTCATATAAATAGAACAACCATTATTCTCGGACTTAAATGAGTAGCCATCTCGTATCAAACGAGATCCAGATACAATGTTCATGCTCAAACTTGGCACCAAATAACAATTATTAAGGTTTATAACTAATCCCGTAGGTAAATGTAGAGGTAGCGTGCCGACGGCGATCACATCGACCTTGGAACCATTCCCGACGCGCATCGTCACCTCGTCCTTCGCCAGTCTTCGTTTATTCTGCAGCTCCTGCTGTGAGTTACAAATATGAGCAACGGCACCGGTATCAAATACCCAGGAGTTACTACGAGTACTGGTAAGGTACACATAAATTACATGTATATCAAATATACCTTTAGTGTTGCCGGCCTTCTTGTCCGCTAAGTATTTGGGGCAGTTCCGCTTCCAGTGGCCCTTCCCTTTGCAATAAAAGCACTCTGTCTCAGGCTTGGGTCCATTCTTTGACTTATTTCCGGCAACTTGCTTACCGGGCGCGGCAACCTCCTTGCCGTCCTTCTTGAAGTTCTTCTTGCCCTTGCCCTTCTTGAACTTAGTGGTTTTATTGACCATCAACACTTGATGTTCTTTCTTGATTTCAACCTCTGCTGACTTCAGCATTGAGAATACTTCGGGAATGGTCTTCTCCATCCCCTGCATATTGTAGTTCATCACAAAGCTCTTGTAGCTTGGTGGGAGCGACTGAAGGATTCTGTCAATGATCGCCTCGTCCGGGAGGTTTATGTACAGCTGGGACAGGCGGTTGTGCAACCCAGACATTTTGAGTATGTGCTCACTGACAGAACTGTTTTCCTCCATCTTGCAACTATGGAACTTGTCGGAGACTTCATATCTCTCGACCCGGGCATGAGCTTGGAAAACTAGTTTCAGCTCCTCGAACATCTCATATGCTCCGTGTTGCTCAAAACGCTTTTGGAGCCCCGGTTCTAAGCTGTAAAGCATCTCGCACTGAACGAGGGAGTAATCATCAGCACGAGACTGCCAAGCGTTCATAACGTCTTGGTTCTCTGGGATGGGTGCTTCACCTAGCGGTGCTTCTAGGACATACTGTTTCTTGGCAGCTATGAGGATGATCCTCAGGTTCCGGACCCAGTCCGAATAGTTGCTGCCATCATCTTTCAGCTTGGTTTTTCAAGGAACGCATTGAAGTTCATGGTGACATGAGTGTTGGCCATTTGATCTACAAGACATTTTGCAAAGATTTTAGACTATTATTCATGATAATAAAGTTCATCTAATCAAATTATTTTAATGAACTCCCACTTAGATTAGACATCCCTCTTGTCATCTAAGTGTTACACGATCCGAGTCGACTAGTCCGTGTCCGATCATCACGTGAGACGGACTAGTCATCGTCGGTGAACATTCTCATGTTGATCGTATCTTCCATACGACTCGTTTCGACCTTTCGATCTCCTTGTTCCGAGGCCATGTCTGTACATGCTAGGCTCGTCAAGTTAACCCTAAGTGTTTCGCCTGTGTAAATCTGTCTTACACCCGTTGTATGTGAACGTAAGAATCCATCACACCCGATCATCACATGGTGCTTAGAAGCGACGAACTTTAGCAACGGTGCACAGTTAGGAAGAATACTTCTTGAAATTGTTGTAAGGGATCATCTTATTTACTACCGTCGTTCTAAGTAAACAAGATGCATAAACATAATAAACATCACATGCAATTATATAGTAGTGACATGATATGGCCAATATCATATATCTTCATCGATCTCCATCTTCGGGGCTCCATGATCATCTTGTCACCGGCATGACACCATGATCTCCATCATCATGATCTCCATCATCGTGTCTCCATGAAGTTGTCACGCCAACGACTACTTCTACTTCTATGGCTAACGCGTTTAGCAATAAAGTAAAGTAATTTACATGGCGTTCTTCAATGACACGCAGGTCATACAAGTAATTTACATGGCGTACGTGTAAGGTAATTTACATGGCGTACGTGTAAGGTTGGTCCGGGCCGCTTCATCCCACAATACCGCTGAAGCAAGATAAGACTAGTAGCGACAAGCAAGTTGACAAGATCCACGCCCACAACAAAATTGTGTTCTACTCGTGCAATAGAGAACTACGCATAGACCTAGCTCATGATGCCACTGTTGGGGAACGTTGCAGAAAATTAAAAATTTTCCTACGGTTTCACCAAGATCCATCTATGAGTTCATCTAAGCAATGAGTCAAGGGAGTGAGTTTGCATCTACATACCACTTGTAGATCGAGTGCGGAAGCGTTCAAGGGGATGGTGATGAGGGAGTCGTACTCGCCGTGATTCGGATCACCGATGACCAAGTGCTGAACGGACAGCACCTCCGCGTTCAACACACGTACGGGACGGACGACGTCTCCTCCGTCTTGATCTAGCAAGGAGGAAGGAGAGGTTGAGGAAGATTGCTCCAACGGTAGCACGACGGTGTGGTGTTGTTGGTGCAGCAGCTCTCCAACAGGGCTTCGCCAAGCACGTACGGAGGAGGAGAGGTGTTGGGGAGGGGAGGGGCTGCGCCTTGGCTTGTGGTGTTCAGCCCTCCCCTCACCCCTCTATTTATACGGGGAAGGGGCAAGAGGGGCCGGCCCCTCTAGATGGGAATCTAGAGGGGGGCAGCGGCCAAGGGGAGGGGTGGCTTGCCCCCCAAGCAAGGGGGGCGCCCCCTTTAGGGTTTTCCCCTCCAAACCCTAGGCGCATGGGCCCAAGGTGGGGGGCGCACCCAGCCCACCAGGGGCTGGCTCCTTTCCCCACGCAGCCCAAGTGGCCCCCCGGGAGGGGTGGCCCCTCCCGGTGGACCTCCGGAACCCTTCCGGTGGCCCTAGTACAATACCGGTACGCCCCCGAAACTTTCCGGTGTCCGTTTGACAACTTCCCATATATAAATATTTACCTCCGGACTATTCCGGAACTCCTCGTGACGTCCAGGATCTCATCCGGAACTCCGAACAACATTCGGTAATCACATACAAGTCTTCCTAATAACCCTAGCGTCACCGAACCTTAAGTGTGTAGACCCTACGGGTTCGGGAGACATGCAGACATGACCGAGACGGCTCTCAGGTCAATAACCAACAGCGGGATCTGGATACCCATGTTGGCTCCCACACGCTCCTCGATGTTGTCATCGGATGAACCACGATGTCAAGGGTTCAAGCAACCCCGTATACTATTCCCTTTGTCAGACGGTATGTTACTTGCCCGAGACTCGATCGTCGGTATCCCAATACCTCGTTCAGTCTCGTTACCGGCATGTCACTTTACTCGTACTGTAATGCATGATCCCGTGCCCAGACACTTGGCCACTTTGAGCTCATTATGATGATGCACTACCGAGTGGGCCCAGTGATACCTCTCCGTAACACGGAGTGACAAATCCCAGTCTCGATCCGTGTCAACCCAACAGACACTTTCGGAGATACTTGTAGTGCACCTTTATAGTCATCCAGTTACGTTGTGACGTTTGGTACACCCAAAGCACTCCTACGGTATCCGGGAGTTACACGATCTCATGGTCTAAGGAAGAGATACTTGACATTGGAAAAGCTCTAGCAAAACGAACTACACGATCTTGTGCTATGCTTAGAATTGGGTCTTGTCCATCACGTCATTCTCCTAATGACGTGATCCCGTTGTCAATGACATCTGATGTCCATAGTCAGGAAACCATGACTATCTGTTGACCAACGAGCTAGTCAACTAGAGGCTTACTAGGGACATATTATGGTCTATCTATTCACACGTGTATTACGATTTCCGGATAATACAATTATAGCATGAATAAAAGACAATTATCATGAACAAGGAAATATAATAATAATGCTTTTATTATTGCCTCTAGGGCATATTTTCAACACCA
>NW_025237035.1:0-4896 GCF_018294505.1 Triticum aestivum
CAATATCCAGATTGCAATCTCAGTTTCTTGCTTGTTCTTCGTTTGCTCGCAGGAAACAGACCCTCGTGGTCAGGTTGATCGTGCTCTGGCGTGGTCAATAACCTCTCGGAGTTGGTTTAGCGATTGCTAAGGCGCGACGTCCTCGCACGTTCGTAGTCGGATCGTCAAAGTCGACTTCCACCAAAGCGATATTCATCATCTCATCGAAAGACGGGACACCTTTGCCTCTATCAAGTGGCATCTTATATATTTCGTCCAAGGCTTCATGCACCCATTATGGTGGCTTCAAAGTCCTGAAATCATCACTTGTAACTCCGTTCTTGTTCCCCTTGCGCATGCCATCATCTCCATGCTTGTTCGTGCTCCAATGTCCATCCTTCTCCAAGCTAGGCCCTTCATTTGTAAGCAAAAGAAATGTATCCAATTTAGGAAGAATCATATTCTCATGAACATTAGAATCATTACCAAGAAACGAAAGTACCTGCTAATTTAACTGGTGTGCGCGAGCTCTAGTAATTGATCAAGGTGGGGTTCTGTGACGCCTTTGTCTGGTCGTTGAACACAAACGAAGTACGCGAAGTTGCAGCTATGGCGAACTTTAATCTAAACAAAACCGAAAGTCTAAACGGTGCCCTAAGGGCTGTATATATGGAGGAAGAGGGGGGGAATTTCGTGGCCCTTGGTGGAGGGGTCCGAAATCAACCCTATCTCTTGTTTCCCCACACATACGGACTCTAAAAATAGCCTATACTTATGTATTTCGAAATTACATGGGCCTGGCACAATAATAAGGTGACGCAGCCCCTAGAATAGCCTCGGGACGAAATTTATGAAGTGGCATCTTGTATATTTCGTCCAAGGCTTCATGCACCCATTATGGTGGCGTCAAAGTCCTGAAATCATCACTTGTAACTCCGTTCTTGTTCCCCTTGCGCATGCCGTCATCTCCATGCTTGTTCGTGCTCCAATGTCCATCCTTCTCCAAGCTAGGCCCTTCATTTGTAAGCAAAACAAATGTATCCAATTTAGGCAGCATCATATTCTCATGAACATTAGAATCATTACCAAGAAACGAAAGTACCTGGTAATTTAATTGGCGTGCGCGAGCTCTAGTAATTGGTCGAGTATATGTAGCAGTAGGGGCTGTGGGTGTAACAATGGTATTGATGTCCTCATCAAAATGTTTCACTTGCGGCGGCCAAGGCCACAAGTCCTATGAATGCTGATGCGGAGCATCCCACGTTCATCCCCATGTACACTCCGACTACTCTCCAAACTTCAAGAGGACTTATGACGAGACCTCAACTATACGCCATTGGACACAAGGTGAACTCGCTCCTTTCCGAACCTTCACTTTCTACATGTGAGACATGGCTACTACCTGCAACGTGTGTTCTATGCATGATCAGGTACTTGGAGAAAAGCCACGAAGCCACCACATCCAACGGAAGAGCTAGCGAGGATGCCAAGTACAAGGATCAAGAGAAGGAGCTTCCCGAAGCTACAACCACCGGACGACCGACCCAGCCCGGACGTCCGGCCCCTGAAGGTCATGCCTGCCCAAGGAAACCAGGCCAACACATGCTACAGCGGCCGGACGTCCGACCAGGACCGGACGTCCGACGACTCCCAGGCCCCCGGACGACCGAACCCCTCCGGACGTCCGGTACTTCTCCACCCGAGCCAAATCTACGGAAGTCCGAAGACTCCCGGACGTCCGGACCATCCCGAGCCTCCGGACGACCGGAACCCACCGGACGTCCGACGCCTGTCTGCGCACAGTGTATGGGACCGAGTCCATGTATCCCCCACTTACCCCTTCATGGCCCATGACTATATATACTCCTCCACCTCCTCCTAGTTAGGTTTAGCGTTGATTTAGCTCATTTGTGAGATAGAGCCTCGCTCATCCATCGGATCTCCTCCTCGTGAGAGACTGCGGCCTCTTCGGAGAAGATCCACTTGGATTCAAGACCCCTTTACGGGAAGATCCCCTCGTGGAATCAAGACCTCCTCACGGAGAAGAACGGTTACTCTTGTATCTTCCCTTTGTTGATTTTGAATCTTGTGCTACCTTATGTGTTCGGTGATCTAGCCCTTGTGTGATCAATTACTTGTCGGTTGAGTGTTTCTCTTGTTCCTCCCCGCGATTTCCCTTGTGTTCTTCCACGCATTCTTCGTGTTTCTCCGTAGGATCCACTCCAAACGTGAAAGATCGTCACCATGGGGTTCCGCCCTACATCATCTTGGTATCATGAGCCAAGTTGATCACGTTTTTGGAGCCCCTACCCCTCTTTTTGTAGCTTGATTTTGTTGATTTTGTCCTAAATCCGAAAATTCCCACCAAAAAATGGCCCCAAATTGTTTTTGTGATTTGTTGGTTTGATGATGTTTTGTTGATTTTTGATCCATGGATTTGCTTGGTTTCAAGTGGATCTAGCATCTCCCCAAGTTTCCCCATATTTCCTCCACAAAATCTCTTCAATTTTGACCCCGAAATCTCCATTTTCTGCTCAAAATTGCGCCCCGGATCTCGGATTTCGCGTTGACCCCGACCCACCGGACGACCGGCGTTTTACGGACGTCCGGAGCCCCCGGAACAACCGGACGTCCTACCTTTCCCGGACGACCGGAACCCCTAACCCGAACCAAATTTACGGATTTCCGACTTTCCCGGACGTCCAACACCTCGGACATCCGACCTTTACGGACGTCCGTAACCTGTAGTTTCAGACTTCGGCTGATTTTTGTTTTGTCCATAACTAATTCATCCGAACTCTGAGTTGTACGTTCTTTAGCTCGTTCTGAAGCTCTTGACATCCCCCTTCCCACAAAAATACCACCAAAATCATTTGACTCCATCAAATTTTTGGAACTTTGGCATCTTTGCCTAGGGCGTCCACCATATCATCCGCATAGCCACCACCGACTTCCGCAACCTAACCCATTTCGTTTACCATAACTTTACTGGTTGCTTGAGGAGTGATTCGAGTCTCCTAAGGTGTTTAGGCTACTTAGGTACGGTTTCTTCTTCATCAACCACCACCATATCTTCCGCATAGGCGTGCCCACCATACACTTCCGCCACCCCAAACTTTACCCAATAGTTGTTTGAGCTTGTCTGAGTCGTGGCTTGTGTCTCCTAAGGTGTTTCGGCTTCTTAGGGACGACAACTTCAACTCCGACACGTGTATAGCCCATCATTCCACTCCGTGTTGCTAAGTGCAAACCACCTCCGCTCTCCTCTAACACCATTTGACATTTGACATTTGAGATTTTGAGTTCGCGGTTTTTCCATTTCCTAAGGTGTTTCGGCTACTTAGGGATGAGTCTCCATCATCTTGGTTTCTACATCAAGAACACCGCCACTCATCATCGCCACGGACGGTAACCTCCATATCATCTTGGTATCGTGGTATCCCTCCTTTGCATATCCCCTTGCCATTGCATTGTTAACCCCTAGCCCATTTTGTGTCACTTGCCTATTGAGACTAGTCATTTGAGTATTGTCGGCAACGTTACTTGTGCACATTAGTGATCATACTTCCCATAGCATACATACCATATCATCGTGGTGCATATATTGGTATCATAACTTGTGTGACAAGTTTGTTCCCGCATATACACAATTGCTATCTTGGTTTGTGCATTGTGCAAAAGTGGCCATAGAAAAAAAAAAGAAAAAAAGCTTTTAAGCAAAAGAAAGAGAGCAAAGAAGCTTGTAAGCAAGTGCCGTAGCATCATACCACATTGCATATAAGATTGTCATATCCGATCATCCTGGATCATCTTCAGAGAAACACCGGGAACCATACATACATAGCATACTTGGGATAGAAGTTTATCCATTTTGCATCTTATAGGTTGTGCACAAGTGTCGTATCCGCCTATTGAGCAATCGTGCTAGCGTCTCTCTTGAGTTGTGCAACACGAGCGTTTTTAGTGGATTCCACATTTTGTGCTCATTCCTTGGTTGCACGACCCCATTTGTCTATCCGTGTGTGTGTTTCCCTGTGCCATTCTTTGCTATTGGTCCATTTGTTTCGCTTGTGAATTTGTGAATCTCTTTCAACATTATTGACTCTTGCTAACATTTTGCATCAAATTTTTGTGCCACTATCCTCACCGAGCTCCAGCATAAGCTTTACTTGTGTAGGTGTGAGAACCGACAAGTGATGAGGACATCAATACCATTGTTACACCCACAGCCCCTACTGCTACATATACGGGACCAATTACTAGAGCTCGCGCACGCCAATTAAATTATCAGGTACTTTCGTTTCTTGGTAATGATTCTAATGTTCATGAGAATATGATGCTGCCTAAATTGGATACATTTGTTTTGCTTACAAATGAAGGGCCTAGCTTGGAGAAGGATGAACATTGGAGCAAGAACAAGCATGGAGATGATGCCATGCGCAAGGGGAACAAGAACGGAGTTACAAGTGATGATTTCAGGACTTTGAAGCCACCATAATGGGTGCATGAAGCCTTGGACGAAATATACAAGATGCCACTTCATAAATTTCGTCCCGAGGCTATTATAGGTGCTGCGTCACCTTTTTATTGGGCCAGGCCCATGTAATTTCGAAATACATAAGTATAGGCTATTTTAGAGTCCGTATGTGTGGGGAAACAAGAGATAGGGTTGATTTCGGACCCCTCCACCAAGGGCCACGAAATTCCCCCTCTCTTCCTCCATATATACAGCCCTTAGGGCACCATTTAGACTTTGGGTTTTGTTTAGATTAAAAGTTCGCCATAGCTGCAACTTCGCGTACTTCGTTTGTGTTCAACGACCAGACAAAGGCGTCACAGAACCCCACCTTGATCAATAAAGCTTTCATCTTATATTCGCAATATCCAGATTGCAATCTCAGTTTCTTGCTTGTTCTT
>NW_025237036.1:0-4896 GCF_018294505.1 Triticum aestivum
ATGTCACTTAAGGTCTACTCCTCATAAACATAAAATATCTCAGGGCATTTGAAAATATATTCATTATATATTATGAATATAACTCCAAATTCAAATAAAATATTGATTTAAAATCAGAGCCCAAATAATTCCTTAGAAATGTCCCAAAATTTTGGTTTGATTTATAACTCTTGCCAAAATTGTCAGAGCTATTTCTAGGGCATTTTGGATTTACTGATTGCAATTTTAGGGTTTCTTGCCCCTTTATTAAAATGATTTCCGAGGCTTTCAATTTCCTCATTTCAACTTTCGGAATATAGACATGATGCACACATGAAGCTAGCCTAGAGCATTACCAGAAGCTAGGGATGTGACAAGCTCTAGCATACGAACTACACGATCTGGTGCTATGTTTAGGATTGGGTCTTGTCCATCACATCATTCTCCTAACGATGTGATCCCGTTATCAATGACATCTAATGTCCATAGTCAGGAAACCATGACTATTTGTTGATCAACGAGCTAGTCAACTAGAGGCTCACTAGGGACATGTTTGGGTCTATGTATTCACACATGTATTACGATTTCTGGATAACACAATTATAGCATGAACAATAGACAATTATCATGAACAAGGAAAATATAATAATAACCATTTTATTATTGCCTCTAGGGCATATTTCCAACAGTCCCCCACTTGCACTAGAGTCAATAATCTACTTACATTGTGATGAATCGAACACCCATAGAGTTTTGGTGTTGATCATGTTTTTCTCGAGGAATAGGTTTAGTCAATGGGATCTGCGACATTCAGGTCCGTATGCACTTTACAAATATCTATGTCTCCATTTTGAACATTTTCACGAATGGAGTTGAAGCGACGCTTGATATGCCTGGTCTTCCTGTGAAACCTGGGCTCCTTGGCAAGGGCAATAGCTCCAGTGTTGTCACAGAAGAGAGACATCGGGCCCGATGCATTGGGAATAACTCCTAGCTCGGTAATGAACTCCTTCACCAAGATTGCTTCTTGTGCTGCCTCCGAGGCAGCCATGTACTCCGCTTCACATGTAGATCCCGCCACGACGCTTTGCTTGCAACTGCACCAGCTGACTACCCCACCATTCAAAATATACACGTATCCGGTTTCTGACTTGGAGTCATAAAGATCTGTGTCGAAGCTAGCATCGACGTAACCCTTTACGACGAGCTCTTCGTCACCTCCATACACAAGAAACATATTCTTAGTCCTTTTCATGTATTTCAGGATATTCTTGACCGTTGTCCAGTGTTCCATGCCGGGATTACTTTGGTACCTTCCTACCAAACTTACGGCAAGGTTTACATTAGGTCTGGTACACAACATGGCATACATGATAGACCCTATGGCCGAGGCATAGGGGATGACACTCATCTTTTCTCTATCTTCTGCCGTCGTCCGGCATTGAGCCGTGCTCAATCTCATAGCTTGCAATATAGGCAAGAACCCCTGTCGGTGTCAAAACCGGCGGATCTCGGGTAGGGGGTTCCGAACTGTGCGTCTAAGGCGGATGGTAACAGGAGGCAGGGGACATGATGTTTTACCCAGGTTCGGGCCCTCTTGATGGAGGTAAAACCCTATGTCTTGCTTGATTTATTCTTGATGATATGGGTATTACAAGAGTTGATCTACCACGAGATCGGAGAGGCTAAACCCTAGAAGCTAGCCTATGGTATGATTGTACGTATCTCTATCGACTAGCTTGGCCTCGGTTTATATAATGCACCAGAGGCCTAGGATAACAAGAGTCCTAGCCGAATACGCCGGTGGGGAGGAGTCCTTGTCTTGATCACCAAGTCTTGTGGAATCTTCCATGTATGCGGCAACTGTCCGAACTGGCCCATGAGTATACGGCCATGGGGGTCCTCGGCTCAATCTAACAGATCGGGAGATGACGTGGTGAGTACCCCCTAGTCCAGGACACCGTCAGTAGCACCCTGAACCGGTCTTCAAGTTAGGGACACTCCTCGATTCTTTCGAACTGTTCTTCATCTTCGGTCGTCGGTCTTGAAAACTGGTTCAATAAATCTTATTATCTTCGATCTTGAGGATTGCCGAAATACATTCAGCGAGTTTACATGTCGGGTATCTGAGGAGCCCCTTTAAGTTTCCGGCCTTTATCAATGCCTTGTTATTTTTATGCCACACCTCGGGTTTGAAGTTGTTCCCAGGAGGCAGTGTCCTCTTGCATCCGAGTTCTAACGCCGGACTGCATTCGAGGTATTTTTTGCAGCCGAGCACCAATGTTGGACTGCTTTCGAGCTCCAACGCCGAAATGTATCCGAGCTCCAACACCAAAATATATCTGAGCTCCAACGCCGGACTATATCTGAGGTGTCATATCACCTTGGTTCAAAAAAGTTGAAGGAGTTTAGCCAAGATTAATGCCGGAAATGCCCTCTATGGATCCAGCCACTAGCGCCCAAGCTTTATGCCAGACTGCTTCCGAGGTGGTGCACCACCCCAACTGTGGGCCGATTTTTTGTCAATATTTTTTATTGGTGCAATTTATTCTCTACCGAGATATATAGCCAGTACCCCTCAAGGTGTGTATCGGTCTAAAACCCGAGTTGCACTTGAAGGATGACGTAATACCGTTGATCCCAGTAGCCGCTGAGACTCAGGTTGATTTGCAAAATCGGCCTCAGGATCAAGTCCTAGCTCGGCAGAATACTTCGGGATACAAAAAGCGGCATCCTCAGTCCTCGAGACTCAGGTTGGGTGCGGCCGACCAACCTGAGGATCATAATCTCCTCGGAAACTGTATTGCACTTAAAATTTTCTGCATTGGATAGGCAATGCAGTAGCCCGCGAGACACTGGTCGGGTGGCAACACCAGATCAGGGGATCGACGTGCCCCTTTAATATTTGTAAATAATAAGTCCGAAGCCCAGTAGCCCCCGAGCCTTAATGCGGGCACGGGTGGCCGAATTAAGGATCGATATCCATAGTAAAATCACAAATTATGTGTAATGACTCTATGTATCCAAGTACTTTACGTCATTAATGCTCGGATCCGCATTGTACAAAACTTTGTTGACCGACCATCGACTTCCACCTCCTTGGCCGGTAGCCGAGGAGTGTTTGTCCTACTTTATAAAGCCTTTATGAGGGCAAAGATTTATGACAAACAAGGCAATCTGGCCATACGGTTTTATAAACAAAGGTACGCAGAGAGATATATTATATTACTGTTTAACATAAGAAATGTCTTCCAAAGAAAATAGTCCCTCTATCGGTTCCTTTCTTTGGGTTGTCATGCTAAAGCATGATCATGAAACCTTAGCTCTAATGTAAGAGCAAAATAATGAGGATTTAGTTTGGGAGGCCAATTAATAGCCCCCGGTAGTGGTCGGCGATAGTCGAGGTCAAGCCGTAAACACTTCGGCCATTGTTATGAATGGCCCGTCATTTAACACAGTCATCGGATCGCTGACCAGTTTACGCTTATTGTGACAGTCAGTTTTCGGCTTTTTCCACTGAGGTGCTTAACCATGTGAGCTGGAAGCACAATCGCAGTGGTTCTCCCTTTGCACACCTAGCCGAACAAAAGCGGAACGTAGGAGGCAAGCGTAGGAGCCGGGCAACCCAACTATTGACCGAAGACACAATTCAAAACTGATGCATATATAGCAATATCCGAGAATGTTTTTGCCGAATCTCTAAAGGTGTCCGGCGTTGCACTACGAGACTTGTGCTGAAAACACACAAATAGTTTAAAAGTGCCATAAGCTTGGAAAACCAAAGAACGTCAGTAAAAACTTGACGTCCGAACAAGATCAAGTGTTCGGTGCCAATCCGAAAATTGGAAGAGAAAAAAAATTATGCTTATGTCGTGTTTTGACAACGACCAAGAAGAAAACACATTTACAGCTCATAAATTTTAAGAGCCCCCATGTGACTTGGGTAAAAGAATTTTATGTATAATGATTGTATGTACCGAAGTACTTATATCATATCTATGTTCACCCGAACTTTAAACGCGTCTTAACCGACCGTCGGCTTCTCCCTCTTCGGCCAAGGGCCGAAAAGTGTAATGTACTCTGCCTGTCAAGAGTACCGACGGTGTTTCCGATGACTAGGCAATCATGCCATAACGCTGTAACAGACAAAGTGCGCTCAGGGAACTTATGCTATATTACTAACGAAGTGTAAGAAGCATCTTCGAAGAAAATAGTACCCCCACCGATACCTTTCTTCGGTGCTCATTATTACTATGAGACTTGTGCAACAGATTTTTTGTACTCATGAGTTCCGTTGTGTGCCGACCATGATTGAAAACAGTAAGACCGCTAGCTTTCGGCTTCACCCAGTCTGAGGTCCGGCTCGGATGACCCGATCGTGACAATCGCAGAGGTGCTCCCTTTACTCCCTAGCCGAACAATCGGGAACGTAGGGGTAAGCACAGGAGCCAGACAACCCAGCTTGCAAATCGATTATGTCAATATGGTGCATATTCTGGCATAATACACGAACAAGGAACGAAGCTGTACAAGTATAATCATATGCAAAAGGAAAAGCTCCGTCAAGGGAACCCCCAAATAAACGGGGTATTTGAATTTGCATGTCACAAACAAAGTTTTGACAAGGAGATTTTTTACAACCAACTTTTTTTCAAAAAAGTATAATGCTTGGTCGAACCTAACCCAAATTAAAAATTAAAACTTTGAGCATGAAAGTGACTTAGCTGGTTAATGTGTTCGGCATTGATGACGCGGTCCGAGCTTGATGCGGGACAAGGTTCCATCCCCCAAGCCGGTCCCGAGGTGGCGGAGCGGAGAGCTCGACACGCCAAAGTGGTGACATAGCACGGTCAATGCAGGCCGGCAGAGTGATGCCGAAGTCCCAGGCATGGGGTAATGAAGTGTTGACGACCCCCC
>NW_025237037.1:0-4895 GCF_018294505.1 Triticum aestivum
TAATCATTTCACTCTAGCCCATCACCCAGATGAACCAGACCTGACACGACTCTAAGCATAGCAGGCATAGCAAGGTAGGAACAACACATACATAGGGCTCAATCAACTCCTACACATGCTAGTGGGTTTCATCTAGTTACTGTGGCAATGACAGGTCATGCAGAGGAAATGGGTTCAACTACCGTAGCACACAGCAGTTTGAATCGCGTTGTCTTAATGCAGTAAAAGAGAGCAGGAGCGAGAACATGGGATTGTATCGATATGATCAAATGGTTGGTTGCTTGCCTGATGGTTCGATGCACTCATAAGGTTCTTCGTTAGGGTAATCACGGTACTCCTCGGGGGCAGAACCTGTCGCAAAGGACACCGATACACAACCATCACCAAACAATGTGCAACAATATGATGCATGCATGAAACATGGCAATATGAGTGTGTTGGGCTAATGCAACTAAAACCAGAAGGGTTTGAACAAATTTGAATCAAAGATTCAAATTTCAAACTCAAACATGGCCTCTTTAAGTGCTTTTCCTTGTTCTGCTTAAAACATCAATTTAACTTATTTGATCATGCATGAAAATAGTACAGATGGATAGATTGGATTTTTCTGATCATTTTTCATATATAATTTGTCCAATTTGGAGTTACAGAATAAAAGTTATGAATTTTTGAAGTTTAAATAATATTCTGGAATTTCCTGATTTAATTTAAATCCAGAAAATCAATTACTGCGTCAGCCTGACGTCAGTGTGACGTCAGCAGGTCAACGGAACAGGTCTGGGTCAAACCTGACAGTGGGTCCCGCATGTCAGGGTGATTATTTTAATTAAAATTTAATTAAAACTAATCCTGTTTAATTAACAGGGCTGGGCCCCACCTGTCATTGACTCAGGGGAGTCAACCAGGGCCCACCCGTGGTCAAAGTCAAAGTCGGCTGCCGGCGTTTAGCCACCGGCGAGCCCGACGCGGCGGCGGGAGTGGTTTTGACCATTTCGGCCACCAAATGGGTCGCGGAGACCACCGGAGTGGAGCTGAGGACAAACCGCAGCTCTTGGCGGAGTCCGTTGGGGTCGGGGTGGCCGGAGTTGGCGCCGGCGACGACTTTGGCAGCCACCGGGGTTCGGTCGAGGATGAACTTGGCGCTAGAGGGGTCGGTGAGGCTCGTGGAGTGGCTAGCTAGGTGTTGTGGGACTCGGTGAGCAAGATGGACACCATCTTGTGGCCGGAGTGTGGCCGGAAGCACGTCGGCGACGAGGTCCGCGACGGTGCGGGCGTGTGATCCTCGGGCGGTGGCTACACAGCTCGGGAATGAGAGAGAGAGGGTCGGAGGAGTAGCTAGGCTCACAGCGCTCCCGTAGAGGCCACCGGCGGGGTCGGGGACGAGCTGAGGCAGCGACGGCGTTGAAAGGGATCTCCGGCGACGGCGAGCTCGGGCGAGGTCGGTGCGGCGGCTTCGAGGCACGCGAGCGCTCGGGGCTCGGCTAGCTCGAAGGAGTAGAGGACGGCGGAGCTTCTGGACAGGGTGGCGCGGCGTGGAGACGACGGGGAGCACGGCTACGACGGTGGTGCAGCGACGGTGGCGTCGGCCATGGCTGGGGCGTGCGAGGGGGAGGAGCTGGAGAGGAGAGGGGGTGTCTGGGGGGTTCGGGGGAGAGAGGGAGGCCGGTTCACGGCGTTAGCCGGGCGAGGGAGGCAGCGAGGCGGCGAGCAGCTGCGTGGCGAGCTGCGGTGCCGCCGCCGAGCACCTTGGCTGCCTGCCTGGCAAGCCAAGCTGCTCGCTGGAGCGGTGGCCGGGCTGGGCCGGCCAGGTGGGCTGGCTGGTGGGCGACAGGTAAGCTTTTTCATTTTCTTCTGTTTCTGTTTTTATTTAATATATCTGCAACTTTGTTGAATTAAATAAAATACCTAGGCAACTTCAAAAATCACCAAACTATTCCTGGCCCATAGTTGGATTATTTCCAACATGAAACATTTTAGTTTGGAGATATTTGAGCATTTAAATATTTTATATTATTTTAAATGCCCAAATTCAAATATTTATGATTTAATTCAAAAACCCTAGGATGGCCTAGGAAAATGTGCACCACTTTTGGCAGAGGTTCTGAACCAAGACAAAAATGATGGCATTTTAGAAGGGCATTTCAGGTTCATTGAAAAATTATTTTAGTAACCCTAGTTGGTTTCAGAGGGGACTGGGGGTTCTGTCATCCCCATTTCAAGTTTCTGATGAAAGAGTAAACATGATGCAACACTCTAATGCATGACTAGCTAGGGTGTGACAACTCACCCCCACTCAAAAGAATCTCGTCCCGAGATTTGGGTTCCTCCAGGAAGAAGGCGGGATATTCAAGTCGAAGACGATCCTCCCTTTCCCAAGTTGCTTCATCCTCAGAATGGTGCGACCATTGAACCTTGAGAAACTTGATATTATGACGTCGCGTGGTACGTTCGGCCTGATCGAGGATACGAATGGGGTACTCTCGATATGTAAGATCATCTTGGAGATCAAGCGTTTCGTGGTCCACTCCACGGATAGGATCCGAGAAGCAACGCCTGAGTTGAGAAACGTGGAAGACATCGTGAACTCTGGAGAGGTGCGGAGGTAGTTCCAACTGGTAGGCAACTTCTCCTCGTTTGGCAAGAATGCGAAAAGGTCCAATGTAACGAGGAGCCAATTTGCCTTTGATACTGAAACGATGGGTTCCCTTCAGAGGGGTGACCCGAAGATAAGCCTTCTCGTCAACCTCGAAAGTCATAGCCTTATGTTTTCGGTCATATTGACTCTTTTGACGAGATTGGGCTGTTTTCAACTTTTCACGAACGATACGAACTTGTTCTTCTGCTTCCTGAATCATGTCCGGGCCAAAGAATTGTCTTTCCCCGGTCTCTGACCAGTTAAGGGGTGTTCGACACCGTCGTCCATAGAGAACTTCAAAAGGGGCTTTACCCAAGCTAGATTGATAGCTGTTGTTGTAAGCGAATTCGGCAAATGGAAGGCACTTCTCCCAGTCCATTCCGAAAGAGATAACGGAGGCTCGAAGCATGTCTTCTAGAATTTGGTTGACGCGTTCCACTTGACCACTCGACTGAGGGTGGAAAGCGGTGCTAAAGGAGAGACGGGTTCCCATAGCATTTTGGAAACTTTCCCAAAATCGAGAGGTGAAAAGACTTCCTCGATCCGAGTTAATTTCCAAAGGAACACCATGGAGAGACACTATTCGGGAGATGTACAAATCTGCCAGCTGACTAGCGGTTATACTCTCACGAACAGGTAAGAAATGGGCTACTTTGGAAAGACGATCGACCACGACGAAAATAGCATTATTCCCTCTCTTGGTCCTGGGAAAACCGGTAATGAAATCCATACCAATTTTATCCCATTTCCATTCAGGAATAACTAAGGGTTGAAGGGTGCCAGCAGGCCGTTGATGCTCTGCTTTTACACGACGACAGACGTCGCAATTTGCAATATACTGAGCAATTTCTCTCTTCATCCTAGTCCACCAGAACCTCTGGCGTAGGTCCTGATACATTTTAGTGCTACCGGGATGAATGGTGAGAGGAGATTCATGAGCCTCCTTAAGGATCAACTGCCGTAGATGCTGGTTCTTGGGAACCACTAGACGGTTCTCAAAGTACACAACACCATGATCATTTGTGGAGAAACAACTAGCACCTCCGCTAGCAATGTTCTCTTTGATTTTAGATATTCCCTTATCTCGCTTTTGGGCAGCGATGATTTGATCCGTAAGAGTAGGTTTTGCTACCAAGGTGGAAAGAAAACCTTGAGGAACAATGTGAAGGTTAAGCTTCCGAAATTCCTCATGGAGAAGCGGTTGACTTTGTTGTAACATCAGGTTGTTACAATAAGATTTACGACTTAGCGCATCAGCCATGACGTTGGCTTTCCCTGGGGTGTAGGTTATTCCTAAGTCGAAGTCTGTGATCAATTCAACCCAACGTCTCTGCCTGAGATTCAAATCCGGTTGGGTGAAAATGTACTTCAGACTTTGGTGATCAGTGAATATTTCGCAATGATTACCGAGGAGGTAATGTCGCCAGGTCTTAAGTGCATAGACTACGGCTGCAAGCTCTAGATCATGGTTAGGATAATTCTCCTCATGTGGGTGCAATTGCCGTGAAGCGTAAGCAATTACGTGTCGATCTTGCATGAGAATGCAACCTAGTCCTTGTCGCGAGGCGTCGCAGTAGATAACAAAGTCCTTGGAGAAGTCTGGCGGTACCAGTACGGGAGCAGAGGTCAGGCGTCTTTTCAGTTCCTGAAAGCTGTGCTCACATTGTGGAGTCCATTCGAACTTCTTATCTTTCTTGAGGAGTTCGGTTAGAGGTTTAGCAACTTTGGAGAAGTTCTCGACAAAGCGACGACAATAACTCGCTAAGCCTAGGAAACTCCGAACTTGCTTGACCGATTCAGGTGGAGTCCAATTAAGGACGGCTTGAACTCGCTCAGGGTTAACAGCAATACCTTTACCAGATATTACATGACCCAGATAGGTCACTTCTGACAACCAGAATTCACATTTAGAAAATTTGGCATAAAGGCGATGCTCTCGGAGTTTCTTCAACACTAGCCTTAAATGTTCGGCATGTTCTTCCTCGTTCTTGGAGTAGATGAGTATATCATCGAGGTAAACTACGACGAATTTATCCAAATACTCCATGAAGATTGAGTTCATTAACCGAGAAAAGGTGGCTGGAGCGTTGGTTAAACCGAAGGACATGACGGTGTACTCGTATTGGCCATAACGAGTAACAAAGGCCGTTTTAGGAATGTCCCCGTTTCTGATTTTGATTTGATGGTAGCCCAACCTCAAATCCATCTTGGAGAAGACTGAGGATCCAGCGAGCTGATCATACAGATCGTTGATCCTGGG
>NW_025237038.1:0-4895 GCF_018294505.1 Triticum aestivum
ATGAGAATGATGCATCCCTAATTAACTTAAATACATCATGTGTTGAGTTACCTGTTGATTTGAGCACGCCATCTATTTTAGAGAATCGTGTTACTATCATGAATGAATCATGTGATCAAACAACTGAAATACCAACAATTTTGAGTGCACCCATTGAATTAACTATTGATGCAAAAGAACCAATGTTTAATCATTTTGATGTGACCTCTAATCTTGGTGATGATTCTATGTCCAATGACTTACTGCATGTTTGCTTATTTAAGCATGTTGTAGCATGTAAATTTGATGCAAGTAAGGTTTATTCACCAATGTTGGGATGGTTTAATGATGAATATTGTCAATCTTTTGATATGAATAAGAGCTTCACTTATATGTGCAAACTGAGTTGCAATATTTTCATGCCTTCTACTTATGATAATATTTTAGCTTTATATTTTATGATCTATGAAAGTTACTCATGTATACATGTGTCATATGTGCAAAAACCAAGGGAAGTAAAAATGGATGGCATATACATATACAACATGTATACTTTGTCTCTTTTGTTAGCCACATTTCAGATTAAGCAACGCCGAGGACGGCTTTGTTTTCAAAAAGGGGAGGATGATGAGGACATGACTACCTTGGACACGACCAAAAATATTGCATACATGCATATTTGTCAGGTGATTTCTAGTGCAAACTATTCAATAATCTATTTAGGTTATCCAGAACAAAAATACTTCACACACTTTTGTGTTTTGTCTAATTGCAGGTGTATGGGATATTTGTACAATTCACATATGAAGATAAGGGAGAAAGAGATGTTTAAGTGCTGTTCAAAAAGTTCTCTCACGTCACTTTTGGGCCAAGAGAAGATAGAGTCCAAGTCTCTCACGTTCTGGATTCAGATTCGGACTGCACAGACATACCTGACTCAAAACGCCAACAACTTTTTCATACGGACTTCGAATTGGGTGATTCTTTTTTTGTTGGATTCTAGATTTTGTGCTCTTTCCAGCCCAATTAGATTCACATTCAAATTCGTCCAGAGCGTTGAGATATCGACGAAACAATCAGACGCTGCAGCAAAATCCGAGTCAAACAACAAGTCCAAAGGTGTTGCATCACCTCCACTTGGGCCCATTGGCCTTGTACGACCTAGGGTTGCTTTTAGGATGCCTTGGGACGTTCTCCCACCTCCTTGGCCGCCACCCCTTCCTCCTATATAAGTAGATCCATCTAGTAGCTTTTTCCTTGGAATTTATTTAGTTAAAAGTTAGCCAACGCAACTTCGTGTACTTTGTTTGTGTCCAACGACCAGACCAAGACCGCTTTCGGATCCCCACCTTTATCAATACTTCATACATATTTGCAATATTCAGATTGCTTTTATCATATTCTTGCTCGTTCTTCGATTGCTTGCAGGAATAGACCTTCGTGGTCAGGTTGATCGTGCACCGGCGTGGTCAATAACCTCTGGAGATTGGTTTAGCAATTGCTAAGGCGCAACGTCGTGCACGTTGTAGTCGGATCGTCAAAGTCGTCTCCACCAAATCGATAGTTACCATCTCATCGAAAGATCAGGACACCCCCGCCTTTATCAAGTGGTATCAGTTTTCAGGTTGCTCGGTGAGAATTTCCAGTTTTCCCTAGATTAGATTTATTTTCTTACCTATTGTCCAAGAAAAAGCCACAAAAAAAAGATAGATCTATTCATCCTTTGTCCAAGCCAGTCTGAGCCTTTACAATTTTCTTTTCATTGTATGCACTATTGAATTATCGGTTGCATCGTCGTGTCGACTTGCTGGTCTTAGTATCTAGTTCGTTTAGAGTTTCGAGTTCTGTTCACATTTGTCACGCCACCGCTACATCGTTATCCCTTCCGCTGTCCACCATCCATCCATCAGTTTCCACCACGTGCTACCCACCGTTCATTGTCATAATCATAGTTGAGATCATTCACATCTTCGCTTGATCCAATCTGCATCTTATCTAGTTTGTTTGGAACGAGAGAGAGAAAAAAAAGAAGGAGAAAAAGAAAGACGGAGAAAAAAAAGAGAGAAAAAAAGTAAAAAAAAAGTCAGAGAAAAGAAAAAGAAAAAAAAGTGTGAGGAAAAAAAAGAGAGGAAAAAAAGAGAAGAAAAAAAACAAAATTCGGATCTATCTAGACTCAATCCCGTAGTTGAATTCGGATTGAAATCTGTTTTGTGCACTGTTTAGTAAAACAGGCATAACTTCCTCATACGAACTCCGTTTTGCCTCCACAAGTACTCAAATTAAAGCCAGTGACTAGACGCATCTGAATAGTTGCAAAAGCTAGTTCAATATTTGGCGTCTAAAAATCAGCTTCTAAATAGGTCTTTTTGCCCTCCAAAGTTCGCGCATACACTTTGTTCCAATTTTTCAGGCGAGTTTTAAAATTGACTCCTCATATCAATTCGGAATTGAATGATTCTTTTTGCATTGGAAAACTTGAGTTAGTAGCAAACTTTTCAAGAGGAAAGTTGAAGAGAGAGTTGTTATATATCCTGCTTGGCAGTTGTTATTCATTATTATCTTTATTGCCGTTGTGATCTTCACTTATATCTTGCTGTCCAGAGCTACTTATCCTTCATTGATGCTAGTTGTGCTATGTCGTGACCTCATTAGTGTTCTAGGCTCGCGTCTCTAATTCGGTCTAGCCTAGGACCAGCACAGTACCGTCGTTGAGCGTTTATTCAACATTGCATCTTTGAATTGATTATTGCTAATCTTTTGCTACCATATATAGCCAACCCAGCTCCACATATTTCTACACCGTGTATACGTACGTTCCCCTGGCAATCGCTCTACACAATCTTTAGAGTTATTTGACACCGCTGGTTGCCTGTCACCACCTGTCGCATGGTAAGAACTTGTAAGATATTGATATTTGCTTTACTGTGAGCACGTTACAACCACATCCTAGTTGTTCATAGGAACATTATTCTCGAATTTTGTTTCTTGTTTCTACTAATCATGACAGGTTCCGGAGAAAGAAGTTCTTGGACGACGAACACATCCTCACCATCACGAGAGTTGGGACAACACACACAAGCACATGGTCAGCTTATCTCTTTACCATCATTTGAGGGTAGATTTAATCCTGCTATTTATCTAGATTGGGAGCTTGAAGTAGAACAAGTTTTTAGTTACCATGACTTTTTTGAAATTGAGCGAGTACGAGCTGCCACTAGAGCATTTACTAGTTTTGCTTCTGTTTGGTGGAGTGTGCATTGTAAGAAAAACATTGATAACCAACCCACAACTTGGAAATATTTGAAACATGTAATGAGACAACAATTTTTCCCTCCTTACTATCCTCGTGAATTGCTTCGCAAATTTGAACAATTTAAACAAGGCAATAACACTGTTCATGCTTACTACCAAGAGTTCAAATCTTATATGCATCATTGTGACATAGAAGAATCTGAGGATGATACAATGAATAGATTTTTTGGTGGTTTGAACCATGATATCCAGGCAAGATTTAGGTATATTCCTTGTTGCATTACTGGTATGTATGTTCGTGCTTGTACCTTTGAGAGACAGTTACAGGAGGATGCATCGGGTGACTACAACAACTACTATTCCAATTCATGCTCACTACCATCGGTTGATTCCTCCACCGTTGCACCTACTAGAGCAGCCACACCTCAGATTGTGAGTGCGACATCATCTCAAGTGTATGGTACATTGTCATTGTCCATACCGACATCAACTACATCTTTGCGAGAAGGTAATAGTAAAGGTATTGATTATATAACTTCACATGAGAATGATGCATCCCTAATTAACTTAAATACATCATGTGTTGAGTTACCTGTTGATTTGAGCACGCCATCTATTTTAGAGAATCGTGTTACTATCATGAATGAATCATGTGATCAAACAACTGAAATACCAACAATTTTGAGTGCACCCATTGAATTAACTATTGATGCAAAAGAACCAATGTTTAATCATTTTGATGTGACCTCTAATCTTAGTGATGATTCTGTGTCCAATGACTTACTGCATGTTTGCTTATTTAAGCATGTTGTAGCATGTAAATTTGATGCAAGTAAGGTTTATTCACCAATGTTGGGATGGTTTAATGATGAATATTGTCAATCTTTTGATATGAATAAGAGCTTCACTTATATGTGCAAACTGAGTTGCAATATTTTCATGCCTTCTACTTATGATAATATTTTAGCTTTATATTTTATGATCTATGAAAGTTACTCATGTATACATGTGTCATATGTGCAAAAACCAAGGGAAGTAAAAATGGATGACATATACATATACAACATGTATACTTTGTCTCTTTTGTTAGCCACATTTCAGATTAAGCAACGCCGAGGACGGCTTTGTTTTCAAAAATGGGAGGATGATGAGGACATGACTACCTTGGACACGACCAAAAATATTGCATACATGCATATTTGTCAGGTGATTTCTAGTGCAAACTATTCAATAATCTATTTAGGTTATCCAGAACAAAAATACTTCACACACTTTTGTGTTTTGTCTAATTGCAGGTGTATGGGATATTTGTACAATTAACATATGAAGATAAGGGAGAAAGAGATGTTTAAGTGCTGTTCAAAAAGTTCTCTCACGTCACTTTTGGGCCAAGAGAAGATAGAGTCCAAGTCTCTCACGTTCTGGATTCAGATTCGGACTGCACAGACATACCTGACTCAAAACGCCAACAACTTTTTCATACGAACTCCGAATTGGGTGATTCTTTTTTTGTTGGATTCTAGATTTTGTGCTCTTTCCAGCCCAATTAGATTCACCTTCAAATTCGTCCGGAGCGTTGAGATATCGACGAAACAATCAGACGCTACAGCAGAATCCGAGTCAAACAACAAGTCCAAAGTAGTTGCATCACCTCCACTTGGGCC
>NW_025237039.1:0-4894 GCF_018294505.1 Triticum aestivum
AGAGTAAACTAGTATGCTGTTCACAGAGCTCAAAGTAGTAAAGGAAAGACAGGTAACTTTTCTGGCTAACGGCTCACACCACTCGTCCACCCCAACATCACCTTCAACAGCGGCACCATGATGACCGATGTGGAGAAAGTCTCGACCTGCCTCTCGGACCTGCCGACAGTGCCGTTCATGGAAAAAAAGGGCATGACAAGGGCCCTTGGCAATAAGGTTTTCGTGCGCGTGCGTTTATGTGATTTGATGTGCTCGATCCCAAAGGCATGTTTCCAACAATTGGTATCTAGAGCAAGGTCGAGGGGAAGTTGTGCTTGCCCCTGGGTGGCGACCTACTAGCGCCTCGGGGCGGGTGATACAGTCGCTGGTGTAGCGACAACGAAGAGCAGGCGATATAGTCGCTGGGATGCAGCAACGAGGAGGAGCAAGTAATTGTTGTTCGAGCGGCGACAAGGAGGATTGGCCAGTTGTCGTTCAGCGGAGCAGCGACAAGAAGGCGGCGAGGACACTGTCGCAAGCGAGGCGACGGGTGATTGTCCTTCGATGAAACGACCTGGAGGAGTGGGATAGGTTGTCATCGACAAGGTGGTGGAAGGAGATCGTTGACAGGAGTGGTAGTGCCGAGGTGTGGTGCTAGAAGATCTCGTCGAGATCATCGTTCGGGGGGAGTGAGGAAGAGGCGACATAGTTGCGAGCTGTCATCAAGGTGTGAACATGAGTTCTTGTAAGGTGCGTCCAATAGCTTAGGTGTGTGTGAGTCTTCTGCTGTAGTTGAGATGTGTCACTGGCGGAAGAGAATTGCTAGCGAGAGTAGGCAGAAAAAGGAATTCGTGCCTTGCGTTTCCGTTTGTGGTCGTGGAGTTCCGTTGAGTTCATATATGGTGAAGATGTGTTGCACGTATATGGCGAGTTGTGTTGTCGCTGGATAGGATATGTTGTTCGATAAGATGTGGCATCGGCGACAATGAGAGATATTGAAGATGTGACAGGTGAAGAGATGTGTCGCCCCGTGTGTGAGCGACCGATGGAAGATGAAGATCAACATGGAGATGGACGTGCACCAGTTAAGTCGAGTTCCTGCATGAAGCTATGTGTTTAGTCTGCATGTAGCATGCTAAGATGTGCCAGCGTGGCTGGTAGTCCAGTTAATCGTTGGTTGCTGTCTACAAGTCGGCATGAAAAAGATCGTGATAAAGTGGTGGCCATCATTATAAGAAGAGAGAAGTTGTGGTCCAGTAAGTTACGTCACCGGAGGCAATTAGTCATGACAAGATGAAGAGGAGGTCATCTGTGTCTCTGGTCAAGTAAAGAGTGGGACGGAGTAGATGTTTGCATTAGGGAGTGAATGTTGGAATAATCCAAGTAATTATACATGCGCCAGTTGAGATTTGTAGGAATTAGTATAAGCATAATCAAGGTAGCCGACGATTAGGAGAGTCCGATTGGGTGTCTTAGTTGGCTTGTATCACTAGTAGAAAATAGGGTTTTGGTCTAGGCCGGGCCAGCCCATTAGTCCCGGTTCAGTAACGAACTGGGACCCATGGGGGCATAGTTCCCAGTTCGTGAGCTGCTACCTCTTGAGCACAGCGTTGGTTTTCCCTTGAATTGGAAAGGATGATGCAGCAAAGTAGCGTAAGTATTTCCCTTAGTTTTTTAGAACTAAGGTATCAATCCAGTAGGAGGCCACACGCAAGTCCCTCGTACCTACAAAAACAAATAAGAACCTTGCAACCAACGCGATAAAGGGGTTGTCAATCCCTTCACGGCCACTTGCAAAAGTGAGATCTGATAGAGATAATAAGATAAATATTTTTGGTATTTTTGTTTTATAGATTGGAAAGTAAAGATTGCAAAATAAACGGCGAAAGAAATAGCTAGTTGATGGAAGATTAATATGATGGAAAATAGACCCGGACCCATAGGTTTCACTAGTGGCTTCTCTCAAGATAGCATAAGTATTATGGTGGGTGAACAAATTACTGTCGAGCAATTGATAGAAAAGTGCATAATTATGAGAATATCTAGGCATGATCATGTATATAGGCATCACGTCCGTGACAAGTAGACCGACTCCTGCCTGCATCTACTACTATTACTCCACACATCGACCGCTATCCAGCATGCATCTAGAGTATTAAGTTCATAAGAACAGAGTAACACATTAGGCAAGATGGCATGATGTAGAGGGATAAACTCAAGCATATGATATAAACCACATCTTTTTATCCTCGATGGCAACAATACAATACGTATCGGTTCCCCTTTTTTCACTGGGATCGGACACCGCAAGATTGAACCCAAAACTAAGCACTTCTCCCATTGCAAGAAAGATCAATATAGTAGACCAAACCAAATTGATAGTTCGAAGAGACTTGCAAATATAACAAATCAAACATAAAAGAATTCAGAGGAGATTCAAATATTCTTTATAGATAATCTTGATCATAAACCCACAATTCATCGAATCTCGACAAACACACCGCAAAAAGAGTTACATCGAATAGATCTCCAAGAAGATCGAGGAGAACTTTGTATTGAGAATCAAAGAGAGAGAAGAAGCCATCTAGCTAATTGATACGTCTCCAACGTATCTATAATTTAAGAAGTACTAGAACATGAAGGCACGCGTTGCCGCGGCCGTCCATTTTTGTTAATGAACCGTCGAAAGGGAAATTCAACTGAGAATAATGAATAACTAATAATCAATAAGTCGGCAGCTGCGGTTGTGGCAACTTAGCGAAAGTTCCATCTCAACATTGAAAGTAACGACCCCGAATCAACAACCACAAAGTTTTGAAAAAGTTATGCTGTGCACTGAAGAGTGGTGCATTCGGTGCGCCCGGCCTCAGTTTATATATTCGAAACCTCAGACAAATCTAAAAACAAAATTTGCATGTTGATAATCATCTATCTACCATGATTCATGTTTTATAATTTAAATTTGAAAATCATACCAAGGAAAAAAATTCCCTATATGAACAGTCGTTAATTACCAATGGGTCATGAATTCGCGTTAGTTCATCAACACTAAATTCGTCAGTTTTGCTTTTCAGGTTGTGTTTTGAATTTAGATTTGCAGAACATCGAATAGAGGGTGTTCCTATGTACGCTATATTTGTTTTTTTAGTTTGTAGTATATAAAATCCCAAATCGCCGGACACATTCTCACATCACCGAGTACTAACGAATTACCAGAGTATGCAGGGCCAGGATATGGCGACATATGCGGGAATTAGCGGGCCACTAAAGTGAGTGCACCAGCCCAACTCATAATTCCGGCCCGATCAACAATAGCAGGCCTAGATAGTTCCCTGGAGCAGCGGCCCAAGAGATAAACAAAGACGTTCAGGAGAATGTACGATGGATGATGGATCGGACGGTTAGTTACGGCAAAGCGCTGTGAGGGCTCCTAGGTGGCTCCATTTTACTGTTTCTCAATTCATGCTATTATATTATCTGTTTTGGATGATTATGGGCTTTACTAAACACTTTTATATTATTTTTGGGACTAACCTATTAACCTAGAGCCCAGTGCCAGTTTCTGTTTTTTCCATTGTTTCAGTGTTTCACAGAAAAGGAATATCAAATGTAGTCCAAACGGAATGAAACCTTCGGGAAAGTTATTTTTGGAACGAAAGCAATCCAGGGGACTTTGAGTGCACGTAAGGGAAGCAACGAGGAAGGCACGAGGCCGGGGGGCGCGCCCACCCCCCTGGGCACGCCCTCTACCCTCGTGGCCCCCTGACGGACTTCTTTCGCCTATATACCTGGACAAATGCAGAAATAATGTGTACCTGGGGCATTGATACGTCTCCAATGTATCTATAATTTATGAAGTATTCATGCTATTATATTATCTGTTTTGGATGTTTATGGGCTTTACTAAACACTTTTATATTATTTTTGGGACTAACCTATTAACCGGAGGGCCAACCCAAATTGCTGTTTTCTTGCCTATTTTAGTGTTTCGAAGAAAAGGAATATCAAACGGAGTCCAAATGAAATGAAACCCTCGTGAGAGTTATTCTTGGAACGGAAGCAATCCAGGAGACTTGGAGTAGACGTCAGGGAAGCTTTGAGGAAGCCACGAGGCAGGGAGGTGCGCCCGACCCCCTGGGCGCGCCCCCCACCCTCGTGGGCCCCTCGTGGCTCCCCTGACCGACTTCTTTCGCCTATATATTTCCATATACCCTAAAAACATGAGGGAGAACAATAGATCGGGAGTTCCACCGCCGAAAACCTCCAGAGCCACCGAAAACCAATCTAGACCCGTTCTGGCACCCTGCCAGAGGGGGGAATCCCTCTCCGGTGGCCATCTTCATCATCCCGACGCTCTCCATGATGAGGAGAAAGTAGTTCACCCTCGGGGCTGAGGGTATGTACCAGTAGCTATGTGTTTGATCTCTCTCTCTCTCTCTCTCGTGTTCTTGAGGTGGTACGATCTTGATGTATCGTGAGCTTTGCTATAATAGTTGGATCTTATGATGTTTCTCCCCCTCTACTCTCTTGTAATGGATTGAGTTTTCCCTTTGAAGTTATCTAATCGGATTGAGTCTTTCAGGATTTGAGAACACTTGATGTATGTCTTGCATGTGCTTATCTGTGGTGACAATGGGATATCACATGATCTACTTGATGTATGTTTTGGTGAACAACTTGCGGGTTCAGTGACCTTGTGAACTTATGCATAGGGGTTGGCACACGTTTTCGTCTTGACTCTCTGGTAGAAACTTTGGGGCACTCTTTGAAGTTCTTTGTGTTGGTTGAATAGGTGAATCTGAGATTGTGTGATGCATATCGTATAATCATACCCACAGATACTTGAGGTGACTTGGAGTATCTAGGTGACATTTGGGTTTTGGTTAATTTGTGTCTGAAGGTGTTATTCTAGTAC
>NW_025237040.1:0-837 GCF_018294505.1 Triticum aestivum
GGTCATTTAGCTCTCTAAACAAATCGGTAAATGACTGAAAAATAGCAAATGATGTCAGAAAGTGTTGAAAATTGATGACGTCGCTTTGAATGGTGCGTACGGAACGCAAAAAAAGTCTGGAGTTGTAACAAGTTTAAAAAAATGAAGTGCCAGTGTAACAGATGAGTTCTCGTCCGAAACCCTGATACTCCGAAAGAGATTGTCCAGTTTGTACACGAAGTGCATCCAGTTTTTGCCGTAACCCTCTCTACTCTTTTGCACATCCTATGTGGGTGAAATGATGATACCATGCAAAGTTTCGACATTTTCAGAGTTCATTTTGTAGTGATTTTCAATTTCACGGTCATTTAGCTCTCTAAACAAATCGGTAAATGACTAAAAAATAGCAAATGATGTCAGAAAGTTTTGAAAATTGATGACGTCGCTTTGAATGGTGCGTACGGAACGCAAAAAATGTCTGGAGTTGTAAGTTTAAAAAAATGAAGTGCCAGTGTAACAGATGAGTTCTCGTCCGAAACCCTGATACTCGGAAAGAGATTGTCCAGTTTGTACACGAAGTGCGTCCAGTTTTTGCCGTAACCCTATCTACTCTTTTGCACAAGCTATGTGGGTGAAATGATGATACCATGCCAAGTTTCGACATTTTTAGAGTTCATTTTGTAGTGATTTTCAATTTCACGGTCATTTAGCTCTCTAAACAAATCGGTAAATGACTAAAAAATGGCAAATGATGTCAGAAAGTTTTGAAAATTGATGACGTCGCTTTGAATGGTGCGTACGGAACGCAAAAAAAGTCTGGAGTTGTAATAAGTTTAAAAAAATGAAGTGCCAGTGTAA
>NW_025237040.1:847-2096 GCF_018294505.1 Triticum aestivum
GACTAAAAAATAGCAAATGATGTCAGAAAGTTTTGAAAATTGATGATGTCGCTTTGAATGGTACGTACGGAACGCAAAAAAAGTCTGGAGTTGTAATAAGTTTAAAAAAATGAAGTGCCAGTGTAACAGATGAGTTCTCGTCCGAAACCCTGATACTCCGAAAGAGATTGTCCAGTTTGTACACGAAGTGCGTCCTGTTTTTGCCGTAACCCTATCTACTCTTTTGCACAAGCTATGTGGGTGAAATGATGATACCATGCCAAGTTTCGACATTTTCAGAGTTCATTTTGTAGTGATTTTCAATTTCACGGTCATTTAGCTCTCTAAACAAATCGGTAAATGACTAACAAAATAGGAAATGATGTCAGAAAGTGTTGAAAATGGATGACGTGCTTTGAATGGTGCGTACAGAACACAAAAAAGGCTGGAGTTCTAACAAGTTTAAAAAAATGAAGTGCCCATGTAACAGATGAGTTCTCGTCCGAAACCCTGATACTCGGAAAGAGATTGTCCAGTTTGTACACGAAGTGTGTCCAGTTTTTGCCGTAACCCTCTCTACTCTTTTGCACATGCTATGTGGGTGAAATGATGATACCATGGCAAGTTTCGACATTTTCAGAGTTCATTTTCTAGTGATTTTCAATTTCACGGTCATTTAGCTCTCTAAACAAATCGGTAAATGACTAAAAAATAGCAAATGATGTCAGAAAGTTTTGAAAATTGATGACGTCGCTTTGAATGGTGCGTACGGAACGCAAAAAAAGTCTGGAGTTGTAATAAGTTTAAAAAAATGAAGTGCCAGTGTAACAGATGAGTTCACGTCCAAAACCCTGATACTCGGAAAGAGATTGTCCAGTTTGTACACGAAGTGCGTCCAGTTTTTGCCGTAACCCTCTCTACTCTTTTGCACATGCTATGTGGGTGAAATGATGATACCATGCCAAGTTTCGACATTTTCAGAGTTCATTTTGTAGTGATTTTCAATTTCACGGTTTTTTAGCTCTCTAAATAAATCGGTAAATGACTAAAAAATAGCAAATGATGTCAGAAAGTTTTGAAAATTGATGACGTCGCTTTGAATGGTGCGTACGGAACGCAAAAAAAGTCTCGAGTTGTAATAAGTTTAAAAAATGAAGTGCCACTGTAACAGATGAGTTCTCGTCCGAAACCCTGATACTCCGAAAGAGATTGTCCAATTTGTACACGAAGTGCGTCCAGTTTTTGCCGTAACCCTATCTACTCATTTGCA
>NW_025237040.1:2106-2528 GCF_018294505.1 Triticum aestivum
GGGTGAAATGATGATACCATGCCAAGTTTCGACATATTCAGAGTTCATTTTGTAGTGATTTTCAATTTCACGGTTTTTTAGCTCTCTAAATAAATCGGTAAATGACTAAAAAATAGCAAATGATGTCAGAAAGTTTTGAAAATTGATGACGTCACTTTGAATGTTGCGTACGGAACGCAAAAAAAGTCAGGAGTTGTAATAAGTTTTAAAAAATGAAGTGCCAGTGTAACGGATGAGTTCTCGTCCGAAACCCTGATACTCCGAAAGAGATTGTCCAGTTTGTACACGAAGTGCGTCCAGTTTTTGCCGTAACCCTATCTACTCTTTTCCACAAGCTATGTGGGTGAAATGATGATACCATGCCAAGTTTCGACATTTTCAGAGTTCATTTTGTAGTGATTTTCAATTTCACGGTCATTTAG
>NW_025237040.1:2538-3274 GCF_018294505.1 Triticum aestivum
TCGCTTTGAATGGTGCGTACGGAACGCAAAAAAAGTCTGGAGTTGTAATAAGTTTAAAAAAATGAAGTGCCAGTGTAAATGATGAGTTCTCGTCCGAAACCCTGATAGTCCGAAAGAGATTGTCCAGTTTGTACACGAAGTGCGTCCAGTTTTTGCCGTAAACCTATCTACTCTTTTGCATAAGCTATGTGGGTGAAATGATGATACCATGCCAAGTTTCGACATTTTCAGAGTTCATTTTGTAGTGATTTTCAATTTCACGGTCATTTAGCTCTCTAAACAAATCGGTAAATGACTAAAAAATAGCAAATGATGTCAGAAAGTTTTGAAAATTGATGACGTCGCTTTGAATGGTGCGTACGGGACGCAAAAAAAGTATGGAGTTGTAATAAGTTTAAAAAAATGAAGTGCCAGTGTAACAGATGAGTTCTCGTCCGAAACCCTGATACTCAGAAAGAATTGTCCAGTTTGTACACGAAGTGCGTCCAGTTTTTGCCGTAACCCTATCTACTCTTTTGCACAAGCTATGTGGGTGAAATGATGATACCATGCCAAGTTTCAACATTTTCAGAGTTCATTTTGTAGTGATTTTCAATTTCACGGTCATTTAGCTCTCTAAACAAATCGGTAAATGACTAAAAAATAGCAAATGATGTCAGAAAGTTTTGAAAATTGATGACGTCGCTTTGAATGGTGCGTACGGAACGCAAAAAAAGTCTGGAGTTGTAATAAGTTT
>NW_025237040.1:3311-4894 GCF_018294505.1 Triticum aestivum
ATTTAGCTCTCTAAACAAATGGTAAATGACTGAAAAATAGCAAATGATGTCAAAAACTTTTGAAAATTGATGACGTCGCTTTAAATGGTGCGTACGGAACGCAAAAAAAGTCTGGAGTTGTAATAAGTTTAAAAAATGAAGTGCCAGTGTAACAGATGAGTTCTCGTCCGAAACCCTGATACTCCGAAAGAGATTATCCAATTTGTACATGAAGTGTGTCCAGTTTTTGCCGTAACCCTCTCCACTCTTTTGCACGTGCTATGTGGGTGAAATGATGATATCATGCCAAGTTTCGACATTTTCAGAGTTCATTTTGTAGTGATTTTCAATTTCACGGTCATTTAGCTCTCTAAACAAATCGGTAAATGACTGAAAAATAGCAAATGATGTCAGAAAGTGTTGAAAATTGATGACGTCGCTTTGACTGGTGCGTACGGAATGCAAAAAAAGTTTGGAGTTGTAATAAGTTTAAAAAAATGAAGTGCCAGTGTAACAGATGAGCTCTCATCCGAAACCCTGATACTCCGAAAGAGATTGTCCAGTTTGTACACGAAGTGCATCCAGTTTTTGCCATAACCCTCTCTACTCTTTCGCACATGCTATGTGGGTGAAATGATGATACCATGCCAAGTTTCGACATTTTCAGAGTTCTTTTTGTAGTGATTTTCAATTTCACGGTCATTTAGCTCTCTAAACAAATCGGTAAATGACTAAAAAATAGCAAATGATGTCAGAAAGTTTTGAAAATTGATGAAGTCGCTTTGAATGGTGTGTACGGAACGCAAAAAAGTCTGGAGTTCTAATAATTTTAAAAAAATGAAGTGCCGGTGTAATAGATGAGTTCTCGTCCGAAACCCTGATACTCCGAAAGAGATTGTCCAGTTTGTATACGAAGTGCGTCCAGTTTTTGCTGTAACCCGCTCTACTCTTTTGCGCATGCTATGTGGGTGAAATGATGATACCATGCCAAGTTTCGACATTTTCAGAGTTCATTTTGTAGCGATTTTCAATTCAATGTAATCTAGCTCTCTAAACAAATCGGCAAATGACTAAAAAATAGCAAATGATGTTAGAAAGTTTTGAAAATTGATGACGTCGCTTTGAATGGTGTGTACGGAATGCAAAAAAGTCTGGAGTTGTAATAAGTTTAAAAAACTGAAGTGCCCATGTAACAGATGAGTTCTTGTCAGAAACCCTGATACTTCGAAATAGATTATCCAGTTTGTACACGAAGTGCTTCCAGTTTTTGCCGTAACCCTCTCTACTCTTTTGCAAATGCTATGTGGGTGAAATGATGATACCATGCCAAGTTTCGACATTTTCAGAGTTCATCTTGTAGTGATTTCCAATTTCACGGTCATATAGCTCTCTAAACAAATCGGTAAATGACTGAAAAATAGCAAATGATGTCAGAAAGTTTTGAAAATTGATGACGTCGCTTTGAATGGTGCGTACGGAATGCAAAAAAAGTCTGGAGTTGTAATAAGTTTAAAAAAATGAAGTGCCAGTGTAACAGACTAGTTCTCGTCCGAAGCCGTGATACTCCGAAAGAGATTGTCCAGTTTGTACACGAAGTGCGTCCA
>NW_025237041.1:0-4892 GCF_018294505.1 Triticum aestivum
TAGGTAATCGCCCTTGTAGCTCAGTAGTGTATTGCCAGCCCCTGACTCCCTCTATATTTAACTCTCTGATATTTTTCATGAGATTTAACATTTCCTTGGATAAGATTTCATTCCAATCGGTGTAACGCAGGTCCAGCACCCACAAGCTATACAGACTTAACCAAACTGCATGATTCTCTCCTCCAATAGTTTTGTCATCTGTACAATGGTCCAGTCCAAGGAATCTTAGGCCACGACACTCCAGGAAAGAAGGTGAAGCAAAACTGAAGGAACAACAGTAGAGAACCAGCACGCCGAGCTTGCTGCAATGATCAAAAAATCCATCTGGTAAAGCTGGTGGGTGTTTGGATATTTCAAATGCCAAGAAGAAAGATGATGCCGTTGCAGGTATTGTCTTCATACCATGTACTTCTGCATCTCTTGACGTGACCGAAATCCAATTGTATGGGCCTTCTTCATAGACATCATCATCTTTAATTACCAAAAAAGGAGGCTCCGAATGTTTCATGAACATTTTAAGAACATGGTCAAGCAGAAAAGTGTCACACTTCCAATTTATCTCTCGATGCAATGCATTACTGATATCCCTTGCTCTGTCCCCTTGTATGGTTGCGTTGCATATCCAATAGTTGGAAGCATGAGAAACCCAACCAAGTTTACTGAAGGTGTGGAAATTATAGTGCAGGAATAACTCATAGAGACAGCAATCTGCAACAATTGTTGGGTCAATGTCCATCATACATGGGTTGCGAGCAACGATGGTAGCAGCTTCTTGATGTAGCAGTCCACGAAACTGAGAGCTTCTCATGTCTTTGATAGAGCAATGACAGAAAACCTGAGTATATCTTAGCTTTTTTGCTACCTCGGAATGGTCGTCAAGCATCATCAGGCGGCTTCTGCTGAAGGCCCATATCATCATGCTGTTTTCATAATACCTTCCTAGAGGAATACCCATGAGACCTACGTCAACTTCGTCATCACTCCCATTAAGAAAAATCATTATAAATTTGACATTCCTCAGGATCCGATGAATTACTTGACTAACACTATATATCTCAATCCTCGAGCTTTCACCATGTCCCCAAAAATCATCATCTTCATCTTGCTCATCTAGAATAGCCATTACAGAGCGATCAAGTTGTAGTTCCTCTGCAATTGCCCTCTGCACTCCTCTTCTATTTTTCCACTTTGAGCAATCTACAAAGATTATTTTGTCAAGAGGTTCCAGAGTGGTTCTCCTAGATGGAAGCACTGCAGCTACTGATCCAAGAACAGCGGATGCTCCAAATCCATTCCAACTATCAAAACATATGACCCTCCAGTTATACTTGAGCTGAATAACTTTGAATATTCCCTCTGTGGCTTCGTCAACATCTTGGGCATAGACTGACTGAAATAAAACACGTGAATAAGTGAGAACGCCTTTGGTAGCTGCAACACTAATTTAACATATACCAATGACGCCTGTCTGACAAGCAAATTTGTTGGAATAATCTCGATTAGATGCTGAGTTGAGGTGGTCTTAGTTGAGTAGGAGTGGCTTCAGTCTGGAAGTCACGGTCGATTAGGCACTAGTTGTACGTGTGTATATATTTATAAGCACATGAGTGCGGCCCTAGTTTGTACCAGGTTGTGAGCTTTGAGGAATAAATAGAAAGAAAAGAAAGGCACCAGACATGCCTTTGGCCAAAGATTTTCCAGCGTGCTGTGTTTCGCGTGAGCATGTGTTTACGATCTTGGGTCAAATCCAACAGAATTGGTATTACAACACTCATTTGGATCACATCTACCACTTACGGCCAGTCCACAATTAATTGTCTACGGAATCCAGTCTACCTATTGGCGGCTATCATGATAATGGTGCCTATGGTTTGCTGAGTTTCAATCTTTGTACGTACAGTCTGCATGTGGGTCTGTCATCTTTCCTCGTGGGGTTGCCATTGCCTTTAAACAAAGTAACTTTGGTGCGCCGCATGCAGGAGCTAAACTTGTACGCTCAGAGAAACCCAGAAATTAACTTGCATCACCATTTTTTTTTTCAATATACACCTCTAGCCGAGAGAGATTTTCTATGACTGCTATTTACACATCAGAGTGAAGTGAATGTAATACCCAGCGTTCCCCAGCCTGATCAAGCGCTTCTTGCTAGCTAGGAGTATATAGTAGTCAAAGCCATTACACCACCGAAAATGCCCCTTGCTATCAGTGAGAAAGCCACAAATAGCGCTCTAGCAGCTCCATATGAAGCACGATTCGGGATTACGCAAAAAAAAAGTATGCCATACACAACCATGAAAGACTCAAAACAAAATGCATGCATGCGCTACTTTAATTTGTGAATGTAATATGCACGAAGAATACCCAGTCGATGGGTTCATTCATGACGAATTCCTCTGTCAGAGACCAATATAATGGAGAAAATCAGTTGGAAATTTAAGTAATCAATCTCAACCGATGAGGACTCGGATCAAAGTCAACCGGTCTAACCCATCGGTCGGAAGTTCACTCGCCAAACCACCTGCATTCATCACAATAACAATGACATCATGTTGCATCTGTCTGTGCTTGGCCACTGCTAATAAATTAAATCGGAAGTGCTGCTTAGTCACATGCGATTTTTGGCAAAAATATAGCTGGAGAGTATAAATGAAGCCAATTTAACAGCGGGTACCTTGATGGCCGATAACAGCAGCTCGCGAGAACACAAGTGTTTACATTAAAATCTTCTACTGTGGCTGTTGCTAATCCACCCCAAGACCAGAGCACAAGTGCATGCAGGAGTAGGAGGCTTTTCAGTCAGAAGCTTCAGGCAGCAGCAGCAGCAAGTTGGCTCCTCCTCTGTGTAACTAACTGAAGAGAGCAAGATCCGTTGCGTGTTGTCTCCATACTATGCTCTGGTTGCTGCTGGGCCGTTTGCCTCCAGCTAGCTGCATTCCCTCTTTTCTATTTGCCAAAGCATGAAGCAACGTATATATGCCCCGATCTGCTTTTGCTTTCTCTAAAGATGATGATTCAGATGCTCTTGCGTGCTGCTGTCTTTGATTCTTCACGCTAGCTAGTTTAGTTTGCCCATCAAAGCTCAGTAATTCCTTCTCCTTTGTTTAAAGGTAAAAAGAAAGAAAGGAGTAGCAAACCCTAACAACAGTGTCAGCGTAGCGATCTGCCAGAGTTGTCTGGTCCGAGGCCTGGCTCCGGCACCAGCCAGATGCGAGCGAGCGCGCCCGTCTGTTCGACTCCGACCCTCCGTCTCCACCTCCATCCTCCGCCGGCACGAACTCCGGCCCGCCGGTCCGTCCGCCACCACTCCCGTGCACAAAGGATTCTTTAGATTAGGGAGTGGCTGCAAAATTTCCTTTGAAACGTAGTGTTGTGGGTTTCTTATTAAAAAATCCGCATGATTCAATCCTATGGATCGAAAACAAACATAAAAAAATCATAACCCTCCACCATTCATATGAAAATCCTTTAAATCAAAGAGGCCATAAAAAGGCGCAAATAATCTAAACCCGCACTGACAATACCCAATACCACTTTAGTGCCCTTTTTTCTTAACCAGAGACAGATTCTCAATCCCAAAGATTGGGAAGAAAACTCACCGCGGTGGGTAAGAACACTAAATATGAGAGCAACCCTACTGGTCCATCCAAAAAACCACACCCAACCGAAAATTTGATTTTCTTTCTTCTTCTTTAAAATTCAGCCTAACTAGAATCCAATTTTTTCGAGACGAACAAAGGACATGCCCTTGGTCCCAAAACATCATGGAAGAAAATTCATGGTAGTCAGAAAGAAAACTCATGGTGGTGGGGAGGAATAACATGTCGGGGAAAATTAAAGCACACGGCGACACATGGAAGGACCACAGTCGAAGTCAGAGTTGTCTGGTGATAGACCATAAAATGTTTCAAAATATATATTCTACAACTCTTAAGGTGGTTGTAGAGTAGTCTCACCTGATATCCCTATATCTATTTTGATTATAGCCAACTGGATGGTTCATTATTCGATGAAATTACCACAATAGCCCTAGGAGGAAAGCCATTTATGTGTATCGTCAGAACTACCAATCCTTTTGTTCCTTCGAGTCAAGTTTCCTTTGAAACCATCTCTCTTATCTCTGGCACCCCCGAGCATAACTGTTTGTTTTTGGCACTTCCAAGTGTTCTTTATCTAATTGTGATATAGGTCTGATACTCCCAAGCAAATTCTTCCTCTACCTTCGAACTGTGACTTTGGCATTTCTATAACTTCGTTTGAGAGCTACTATATTTACTCTAATACTACCGAGCAATTTGTTTTACCTGGTAGTTCCAACCAGTTTCTTTTTTTGCAGTAATGTAACACAGGTTAGATTAAAGTGGATGGATCCAAGTGACCAATGCCGGTGTCAATACCGACAGATCTCGGGTAGGGCTCCTGATCTGTTAGATCGGATCGATGGGTAACAAGAAAGAACACACACGAAGTTTACCCAGGTTCGGGCCCTCTCTATGAAGGTAAAACCCTACGTCATGCTCGTGCTTATATTATGGAAGTATCAAGGTACAGAGTCGATCTATCGTGAGTCGTGGTCTAAACCCTAGGGGTATGATGAATGTATGAATGGGTGTATGGATGGTCATCCTCTATCGACTAGCCTGGCCTCGGCCTATATAATGTACCGGAAGCCTAGGTTAAAAAGAGTGCTAGTTGGCTACGTCAGTGGAGAGGAGTCCTTGTCTTGATCACTAATGGGTTGCCCGAACTGGCCCATTAGTGAACCGCCATGGGGGTCCTCGGCCCGACCCACCTGGTCGGGAGACGATGTGGTGAGTACCCCCTAGTCCAGGACACCGTTAGTAGCCCTCTTAACCCGTCTTCAAGTTGGGGACGCTTGCTCGTTTCTTTCAAGT
>NW_025237042.1:0-4892 GCF_018294505.1 Triticum aestivum
GCAAACACGTAGACAAACTGATATTTCCTATAAACAACGAAGGAAATCATATAAAATACCGGATTTTCTCACAAACATGACGGATTTCATTACATTCAAATGAACTACGCGGTGCTAGTTCTGGACAGCACAGGTATATAATACCTGGCCTAAATGGTCGCCCGCCGATCGATTTGTGTTCCTCATGTCAGGCAGCACGATCACCGGACTGTCGGGAGCCCTGGAGGTATATGCTTCAGTGCAAAGGACGGCTTGCTTCCCCACTACCCAACTGATATCATTGGCTGGTGCCGAAGATGATGGTGGCCGGCACCGGTTCGAGTTCATCACCGGCCACTACTTCGCCATGGCCGGCACCGGCTTGAGTTCATCCTAACATTCCCCTCTTCCATGGAGCCCATGCGGGGTCGACGAAGGTCCTCGCAACAAAAGGATCCGGTAAGACACCTGTTGTGTATGCCGGCGTCGCCTCCGCGGTGGCCTTCATGGGACCCAAGTGGCGGCGGCCTCCCGTGTTCTACTTCTCCTAGATGATGGCGGCGGACGCGGAGGCGCTGGCCAACGACTCGTTGCTCTCCGCGGACCTAGCTTCTGTCGCTGCTTGCATGGTGCGGCCACCGGCATGGGAGTCTCGGCCACACAAACGGGAGACGCGGTACGAGGCGGCAGCATGGACGGCAGCAACGACGCCCGTGCGCCGCTCCTCGTCGAGCTGGCCTAGAGCGGCAAGTTGCTGAACCGCGCACCGGCTTCGGGCGGTAACTGGCTCCGTCGGGCGAGGGGAGGGAGGTGGATCAGCGAGCTGCATAGCTCGTATCCGGCAGGCTACCCAGCCGTCTTGGATGTGGAATAACTACTCTTCGTAAGCCATTGTAAGAGTGGACAAAATGGTGGAGGGGATAGGGGAGTGGCGGAGGTGTGCGATTCTTGGCCGGCGTTTGGCCTCGTTTAAATAGGAGATTAAATAGAAGGCGGACGGGAAGAGCTCGACCGACATTCCGTTTAACGCCAGCCCGGTCATGAACGGACGTGTGTCCAGAGTGGGTTTCTCGGCTTCCACACGGGCGGGTTTCATGGAGGCGTTTGAATGCGGCACGGAGGCGTGTTCAGCCAGGCATGCCGCGAGTGGCGCCCTCGACTCTGACCTAGGACACGGCGCCGTTATTCCACTAACGTGTGGGCTCTTTGGGTGCATGGCCTGCATGTCAGTGACCCAACGCAGGCAGCGCACAACAGAGGAACCTTTGGTGGGCCAGGGCGGTCAGAAGCGGGCGTTTCCTAAACCGATGATTGTTCATTGAGTGTGACGTCATCTTTTTCATGTAGTTAAGTCTATTATGTTGATAGCCCGTTAGATACATTGTGATTCATAAAGACCGATGGAAACATGAATATTCTGCTTATCACAGATAAGATTAATTAATACCGTAACAATCCATGTCCTTAACACAAGGGTGCATGCACGTATAGGTTGAGCCTGTGTCTTGCGTCATGTGCTGTGTGCATGCAGGCGTGCGAGTGTTGCGTGCGTGCAAGGGTGTGTTTCAGTGTTGCATGCATGGGTGCGTACTTGCGTGTGTTCGTGAGTGCATGTGTACGTGTCAGTGTTGCACGCTAGCGTGCGTGCGTGTGTACGTTATGTGTACATGTCAGTGTTGCAGGCCTACATGCGTGCGTGTCTTGCGTGCGTGCATGACTACGTGCGGGGTGAGGCTACACATCAGTCGACTGACTTTTTCATCTCTGGTCATTAGATTTTCTAGCCGTTGGATACGAAATCAAGGGCCTCCAGTTTATCATCAAACTCCACCCCCCTGAGCCGCCAGCCACCACCGGCCGAACCACCCGCTGCCGGCCCTCCCTCCCCGAAACCACTCTCCACTGTCGGTCCGCCGCCGCACCGGCCATCCCTGTAGCCCCCCGACCACTAGTTTATTACCCACCGACCACTAGTTTATTACCATTTCTGTCCTTCATATAAGCGCTGACGGGTGGGCCCTATGGTAACATGCACTCCTGAATGTGGACCGTTTGACTGGTCAATTGATCGTGTTATCAACAAATTACGGAGCTGTATGGTGAGCCAGTGACGGTATGATCACCCTAAAATGTACTCCTATTTTATTAACACAGTACAGACTCAAAAATACCATTTCTTTCTTTCATATACGGGCTGACAGGTGGGCCCCACGGTTACGCGCCCCGATGGTGCAACACTAGTTGTGCCGTTTGACTGGTCAATTGATTGTGTCATCAACAAAATACGGAGTTGTACGAGTGAGCCAGTGACAGTATAATCATGACATTTATTTGTTTAACACGGTACAGACGCAAGGTCTCATATATACGCGCAAGCACTCACCGCTATAAGCGCACACACGCGAACCCTACCCCTATGAGCACCTTCGAGAGAGTGGGCCAGCATATATGATCTTGAGATTTTACGAAGTCACCATAGGTTCCTCGTAGTCGAGTGGAACGTCTCCTCCCAGTGAACATACATCGCAGGAAAATACTGAAATTAACACAAGATAAATGCGAGCACCGGGACTTTAACCTTGGTGGGCTCGAGAAACCACTATCCTCTAACCATCCAACCACATGTTGGTTAGCACGAAAAAATGTATGTGGTGACCGTGATGAGCTTATTCTAAAGTCCAGTGACCATATCGTGCTTTCGCTTCAAATGCAATGACCGTAAGTGTCGTCAACAAAATACGAAGCACGCATCAAATGCAAAGTCCGTCAGTGTCATCAACAAAAATATGGAGACGTATTGTGAGCTAGATACCATTGTACTATTGTAGATGCTTATTTTCTTAGTGGCCGATTGCATGTGTGGTGTGGTGGGCACATCATTTCTAGTTGTGGTGGGTCAACATGAAGACTCGTGGGTCAGTTCCGTCCTGTGCCACATATAGGTTGGACCGAGACGTGTTATAGGGAGACCCATGTGGAGGACTCGGCGTACAACATGAAGCTACCAGAGTCGCGGAGGACTCTATCCCCACTGGTGATAAGCCAAGTATATATGATTTGTAACCCTAGGCCCTTAGTATGTTATACAAGCTTGGGGGCTAGTTCGTCGATAGTATACACACACGCACAATGCCTGGTATTCATGTGTACTTTGTACACACCCCTACTAATATACAGTACCAGGAGTAGGCTCTTTCTTCAACTGAAAGGGTCCGACCCGAACTAGGGTAAAACTTTGCCTCGTATTACCATCTAGCCTAACAGCTAGGGATATCCTACCGAATGACATGATGAAATCATATCTTCCAACTACTATTAGAGAGGTGTGTCGGGGGGGGGGGGCAATGTGTGCGAGAGAGGCCTAAAGATAATGTGCGTGCGGGAGACACGTAGGCACATATATGTGCGTATAGAGGGCTAGTAGAGACCGTGCATGTGTATATATGCATGTGTTTTCCAACTGAGATTAGTGAAAAGAGTGGTACATAGTAGTCACAAAGAGAGAGAGAGAAACATAGAGAGCATGTGCGTGAGACACCCCGACACCCTGAGAGAGATTGTGAGCATGTGTGAAAGAGAAGTGCCGATGCATATAAAGTGTGTGCACTTATGCGTTAGATAGAGAGATATATAACGCGTTTGTTAGAATGGGGCGAGGCATAGTGCATCTACGTGTAAAAGGCGGTTCTATGCATTAAATTAAAATATAAATGGCATTACTGTATTTGGATGAGATCATGAATTTTGCAAATTTGTGTATGGACGAAAATCGGTCTATTAGACACACATACTCTATTGAATTCTAGCATGTGCATGTGTTTATTTCATATTATCGATCCATAGAGTGAGAGCGGTTTGAAATACAGGCAATGGATGCTTTTGCAATTCATATATAAACATTAATTAGTGCACTCCATGTTGTTAGTGTGAAGCACTTTATACATTTGTCACTTGCATGGATACATTCCAAATTGCTAGCTACGAAATGAAATACATGTCGAATTCAACATAAAGGGGGTTTCGAAGATTCAAATTCATAGGAAGTGCATTCATCTATTTGAACCCGAGATAATGGCATTTGTAAATCAGATGTAAAAGGGGGCATCAATCTTTGTTGTGAGTTTGAACATGCTATATATATTCATACGCATATCTAACTTTTTTTTTTGCAACCAAGGAGATTATACCTGGAACCATGCATGAACTGAGGTAAGTTGCATATTTTTTAATATATACTCGTGTACAATGTATATTAAAATGTAACCCCTCAATTCCAAAATAATCATAGCTTTAGGATTTTCAAGAGTAAAGATTTGTGAAGTTTGACAAATCCTGAAAGTTAAATTCAAGAGAACCGAAAACGTTAATTCTTCTGCTCCCAAATATTGAACAAAGTGCCAAATAGGCCTCTGGTCACCCGAAACCGCGCGAGACTAATGTTTTGGTGGTAGGAAATTACTGTCCTGACTGTGGCATGTGTAGCCTATCGGCCCGATGTCCAAAGGTCTAAACCGGGGTAGGTTTGTAACTTCACCAAGACGCCAGTCTCAACCACCTCCGAGAAGCATTCATACACCATGGGCGCCTAAACACCCATGCACTCGGCCGAAATCTATCCCGCCCACATTTGGGACACCTGACATGACTGTCCTACCCCCAACCCGCAATATGTCCAAAATTTTAGATGGGGGCAAAGTTTGTAACTTTCCCCAAATTTCAAACAAGCGCGTCTCAAACCGAAACATTGTTCCCCCTTAGTTCCCCGCCTCCCTCCGTTTCCCCATTCATACTCCATGGGCGCGAAAATGCCCTCTCCACCAGCAGGGAAACCCCAGCCTCCTCCGTCCTCCACCCCATAGCGGCCAATCCACCGCCGCCCTCCTCCATCACGCCGGAGCCGGTACCCCAACATC
>NW_025237043.1:0-4891 GCF_018294505.1 Triticum aestivum
CACCAATATAAATAAATAATGAGTTCATTACAGTACCTTGAAGTAGTCTTTTGTTTTCTTTCACTAACGGAGCTCACGAGATTTCTATTGAGTTTTGTGTTGTGAAGTTTTCAAGTTTTGGGTGAATTCTTTTGATGGATTATGGAACAAAGAGTGGCAAGAGCCTAAGCTTGGGGATGCCCATGGCACCCCCAATATAATCCAAGGACACCAAAAAGTCAAAGCTTGGGGATGCCCCGGAAGGCATCCCCTCTTTCGTCTACTTCCATCGGTAATTTACTTGGAGCTATATTTTTATTCACCACATGTCATGTGTTTTGCTTGGAGCGTCTTGTATTATTTGCGTCTTTGCTTGTTAGTCTGCCACAATCATCCTTGATGTACACACCTTTTGAGAGAGCCATACATGATTTAGAATTTGCTAGAATACTCTATGTGCTTCACTTATATCATTTGAGCTTGATAGTTTTGCTCATAGTGCTTCACTTATATCTTTTAGAGCACGGTGGTGGATTTCTTTTAAATAAACTATTGATCTCTCATGCTTCACTTAGATTATTTTGAGAGTTGTTGATAGCATGGTAATTTTCTTAATGTTAATATACTTGGTATTCAAGATTTGTGAAACTTTCTTTTGAGTGCGTTGAATACTAAGATAAGTTCGATGCTTGATAATTGTTTTGAGATATGGAGGTGATAATATCAAAGCAATGCTAGTTGGGGTGATTATGAATTTAAAGAATGCTTGTGTTGAAGTTTGTGATTCCCGTAGCATGCACGTATGGTGAATCGCTTTGTGATGAAGTCGGAGCACAATTTTATTTATTGATTGTTTTCCTTATGAGTGGCAGTCGGGGACGAGCGATGGTCTTTTCCTACCAATCTATCCCCCTAGGAGTATGCGTTTAGTGCTTTGGTTTTTGATGACTTCTAAATTTTTGCAACAATGCATGAGTTCTTTTGGTTAATGTTGAGTCCATGGATTATACGCACTCTCACCCTTCCACCATTACTAGCCTCTCTAATACCGCAGACTTCACCGGTATCATACACCTACCATATACCTTCCTCAAAACAGCCACCACACCTACCTATCATGGCATTTCCATAGCCATTCCGAGATATATTGCCATGCAACTTTCCACCGTTCCATTCATATGACACACATTACTTTTGCCATATTGCTTTTTGCATGAACATGTAGTTGACATTGTATTTGTGGCAAGGACACCTTCATAATTTTCATACATGTCACTCATGATTCATTCCATATCCCGGTACACCGCCGGAGGCATTCATATAGAGTCATATTTTGTTCTAAGTATCGAGTTTTAATTGTTGAGTGTAAGAAAAAATAAAAGTGTGATGATCATCATTATTAGAGCATTGTCCCAGTGAGGAAAGGATGATGGAGACTATGATTCCCCCATAAGTCGGGATGAGACTCCGGACGAAATAAAAAAAAGAGTGGCCATAAAAAAGGCCAAATAAAAAAATGAGAGAAAAAATAGAGAAGGGACAATGCTACTATCCTTTTTCCACACTTGTGCTTCAAAGTAGCACCATGATCTTCATGATAGAGAGTCTCATATCTTGTCACTTTCATATACTAGTGGGAATTTTTCATTATAGAACTTGGCTTGTATATTCCAATGATGGGCTTCCTCAAAAGTGCCCTAGGTCTTCATGAGCAAGCAAGTTGGATGCACACCCACTTACTTTCTTTTGTTGATCTTTCATATACTTATAGCTCTAGTGCATCCGTTGCATGGCAATCCCTACTCACTCACATTGATATCTATTGATGTGCATCTCCATAGCCCATTGATCCGCCTAGTTGATGTGAGACTATCTTCTCCTTTTTTTCTTCTCCACAACCACCATTCTATTCCACCCATAGTGCAATGTCCATGGCTCACGCTCATGTATTGCGTGAAAGTTGAAAAAGTTTGAGATTTCTAAAGTATGAAACAATTGCTTGGCTCGTCATCGGGGTTGTGCATGATTAAATACTTTGTGTGATGAAGATAGAGCTTAGCTAGACTATACGATTTTGTAGGGATAACTTTCTTTAACCATGCTATTTTGAGAAGACATGATTGCTTTAATTTGTATGCTTGAAGTATTATTACTTTTATGTCAATATGAACCTTTGTCTTGAATCTTTCGGATCTGAATATTCATGCCACAATTAAGAAGATTTACATTGAAATTATGCCAAAGTATCACTCCGCATCAAAAATTCTTTTTTATCATTTACCTACTCGAGGACGAGCAGAAATTAAGCTTGGGGATGCTTGATACGTCTCCAACGTATCTATAATTTTTGATTGCTCCATGCTACTTTATCTACTGTTCTGGACTATATTGGGCTTTATTTTCCACTTTTATATTATTTTTGGGACTAACCTATTAACCGGAGGCCCAGCCCAGAATTGTTGTTTTTTGCCTATTTCTGTATTTTGAAGAAACAGAATATCAAACGGAGTCCAAACGGAATAAAACCTTCGGGGACGTGATTTTCTCACCGAACGTGATCCAGGAGACTAGGACCCTACTCCAAGAAGTGCCAGAGGCGGTCACGAGGGTGGAGGGTGCGCCCCCCTGCCTCGTGGGCCCCCTATTGCTCCAACGATGTACTCCTTCCTCCTATATATACCTACGTACCCCCGTCAGATCAGATACGGAGCCACAAACCTAATTCCACCGCCGCAACTTTCTGTATCCACAAGATCCCATCTTGGGGCCTGTTCCGGAGCTCCGCCGAAGAGGGCATCTACCACGGAGGGCTTCTACATCAACACCATAGCCTCTCCGATGAAGTGTGAGTAGTTTACTTCAGACCTTCGGGTCCATAACTAGTAGCTAGATGGCTTCTTCTCTCTTTTTGGATCTCAATACAATGTTCTCCCCCTCTCTTGTGGAGATCTATTCGATGTAATCTTCTTTTTGCGGTGTGTTTGTTGAGACCGATGAATTGTGGGTTTATGATCCAGCTTATCTATGAACAATGTTTGATTCTTCTCTGAATTCTTTTATGTATGATTGAGTTATCTTTGCAAGTCTCTTCGAATTATACGTTTGGTTTGGCCAACTAGATTGGTAGTTATTGCAATGGGAGAAGTGTTTAGCTTTGGGTTCAATCTTGCGGTGTCCTTACCCAATGACAGAAAGGGTTGCAAGGCACGTATTGTATTGTTGCCATCGAGGATAACAAGATGGGGTTTTTATCATATTGCATGAATTTATCCCTCTACATCATGTCATCTTGCTTAAGGCGTTACTCTGTTTTTAACTTAATACTCTAGATGCATGCTGGATAGCGGTCGATGAGTGGAGTAATAGTAGTAGATGCAGAATCGTTTCGATCTACTTGCTTTGGACGTGATGCCTATATACATGATCATACCTAGATAATCCCATAATTATTCGCTTTTCTATCAATTGCTCAACAGTAATTTGTTCACCCACCGTAGAATACTTATGCTCTTGAGAGAAGCCACTAGTGAAACCTATGGCCCCCGGGTCTATTCTCATCATATCAATCTCCATTACTTTATTACTTGCTTTGATTTTACTTTGCCTTTTACTTTTTACTTTGCATCTCTATATCAAAAATACCAAAAATATTATTTATCATCTCTATCAGATCTCACCCTCGTAAGTGACCGTGAAGGGATTGACAACCCCTAATCGTGTTTGTTGCGAGTAGCTATCGTTTTGTGTAGGTATGAGTGACTCGTGTGTGATCTCCTACTGATTGATACCTTGGTTCTCAAAAACTGAGGGAAATACTTACGCTACTTTACTGCATCATCCTCTCCTCTTCGGGGAAATCCAATGCAGTGCTCAAGAGGTAGCAAGAAGAATTTCTGGCGCCGTTTCCGGGGAGTTTGCGCAAAAGTCAACCATACCAAGTACCCATCACAATCCCTATCTCTCGCGTTACATTATTTGCCTCTCGTTTTCCTCTCCCCCACTTCACCCTTGTCGTTTTATTCGCCCTCTCTTTCCCAATCTCCTCCTCTCTTTCTCTTTCGCCTTTTTCTCGTTTGCCTTTGCTTGTGTGTTGGATTACTTGTTGCCATGGCACAAGATAATACCAAATTGTGTGATTTCTCGAATACCAATAATAATGATTTCCTTAGTACTCCGATTGCTCCTCTTAATAATGATGAGTCTTGTGAAATCAATACCGCTTTGTTGAATCTTGTTATGAAAGATCAATTCAACGGCATTCCTAGTGAAGATGTCGCTACTCATCTAAACAATTTTGTTGATTTGTGTGATATGCAAAAGAAGAAAGATACGGATAACAATATTGTCAAATTGAAGTTATTTCCGTTTTCACTTAGAGATTGTGCTAAAATTTGGTTTTCGTCTTTGCCTAAAAATAGTATTGATTCTTGGAACAAGTGCAAAGATGCTTTTATCTCTAAGTATTTTCCTCCCGCTAAGATCATCACTCTTAGGAACGATATTATGAATTTTAAACAACTTGATCATGAGCATGTTGCCCAATCTTGGGAAAGAATGAAATTGATGCTTCGCAATTGCCCTACTCATAGTTTGAATTTATGGATGATCATACAAAAAATTTATGTTGGATTAAATTTTGCTTCTAGAAATCTTTTAGATTCGGCCGCGGGAGGCACGTTTATGGAAATTACATTAGGGGATGCTACAAAATTGCTTGACAATATTATGGCTAATTATTCTCAATGGCATACCGAAAGAACTTCTAGTAAAATAGTGCATGCTATAGAAGAAATCAATGTTTTGAGTGAAAAGATGGATGAACTTATGAAGATGTTTACTACTAAAAATACTTCTCTTGATCCCAATGATATGCCTTTATCTACTTTGATTGAGAATAATAATGAATCTATGG
>NW_025237044.1:0-4889 GCF_018294505.1 Triticum aestivum
CGTAGAAGGCCCATGGATCCTACGGCCTGTATGAGGCCCATGGATAGTACGGCCCATAGAAGGCCCATGGATCGTACGACCCGTAGAAGGCCCATGGACCCTATGTCCCGTAGAAGGCCCATGAATCCTAAGGCCCGTATAGAAGGCTAATGGATCCTACGGCCCATATAGAAGGCCAATGGATCCTACGGCCGCAAGAAGGCCCATGGATCATACGGTCTGCAGGAGGCCCATGGTTACAACAGTTCGTGTGTTGCCATGATTATTTTGGCCTAGTTACCAAAAATAGACTATTGTGGCCACTAGAAAAACACAGAAAAAGAACTGCAGTGACTACAAGCAAACAACTAAACAAGACAATAAGGAAATAAATAAGCAAGCAATTAACGCTAGCCTATTACCGCTATTACACATATTACATCCACTGGGCATCAAAGTTTGCCACCAGTGCAAATATAGGTAACAAAGCATCATTTTACATACACTAGCCGTCAAAATTGGCCACCAGTGCAAGTAAACGCGGAAGCAAAACAAGAGCATAACTGAAACAACTTTAGAAGAGCTCAAGATACGTTATCCTGGGTATCCACCATGCTGGCAATAAGCTTAGCAAGCTTATTAGCTTTGTCCTGTTTGGCGCTAAAATCCTCCAACGCTTGCTGTTGCACCAGAAAGTATGCATTTGAATGCTCCAGGGACTTCCGCAGTCCTTCCGCTTCTTGTCGCAGCACAACTGATCGATGTCTTTCAGCTTGTAGTTGAGACTCAAGAAACCGAACTGATTCAGACAGTGAGTTTGAATAGCTTGTGCAAGCAGTAGTGGCCAGTAACTCGAACACTAAACCAAGATAGGACTTTGGGGTTGTCTCGCTGTCTTCAAGATAGTCTTCCTTAGCTGTTTCATCAGCTTTGTTGGAGACCAACAAGGATGTGTCACTATCCTGAACCTTATCTGCATTACTTCCTTTACCATTGCTTAATAAGGCACTCTTCCCCAATATTCTGTCAGCATTCTAAAAGAAGAAACAAGCAGACACATAACAAGTTTAGCATGTACTAGTATATGAAACTCATTTCGGTGAACCAGTTCATTAGTAAGGTGGACATGATTAAACTACCAAGTCTTCTATTGCCAAGTACTACTACATAATAAAAGCATCAAACAAACATATATCTATGTCCTATGGTCACAGCATTGTCTTGCCAAATCAAACTAGAGACACGGTTCAAATCATATCAGTTCAAGACAAAGCAGCAGTGAAAGAATACAAAGCTTGGGAAACTACATGGCACAACAAGATTTCAGATGGGTACCACGGGTCTACATGTACAACAACACTATTGGCTCTGTTGTGATGCTAGTAATGTGCATGATATGAAAGTCAACTATATACACAATTGAAATTGAAATCAACAGAGCTATTGATAAGAGCAAACCTGTTAAAGAAACATGTGTGAACATACCTGCTGTGCCATTGGAGTTTCGATTGGATCCTTCAATTTAAAAATAAGTTTGTATGAGTAAATACAATGATATCAGAGCAAAGCAATCATAGTTAAAAAAGGCGCGCCTAAGCGAGCACTTAAGCGTGCCTAGGCTCTAAGCGTTGGCAAAACGCATTGCGCATAACTACGCTTAATCTGTGCATAACTGCACATAAGCATGCGCTTTGGTCAGTAAAGCGCAAGGCGGTGGCAAAACACACAATTAACACCTAGCACTTTTTTGAACTATGATAGCAATGGAATCTTAAATTAGAACAGTTGTTCTTCAGGTTTAGGCACTTGTTCTACATGAATAGAGTACAATAAGACGCAAGAATATAATACTTAAAAATAGAAAATGAGCTCATAGACCTTACTACATTTTTGGTTCTGGACCAGTACAGAACAAGGCGTTCCCGGTCATCGTCCAGTAAATGTGTCTCAGGAGAACGTAAGGGAATTTGATGAGTTTCTTTTCCGGTGAAGTACGTTTTCTTCAGGCAATTCCGATGCTGCCACCAAGCATTCTTGAAGATAGCAGAGGTCTTAGCACACGTTACCTCATCCTAAGTTTCCAAATCGGTCCTTCTCTATAGATAAAAACAGGAAAAATTTGTTGTATTATAACCATCATGGAGGTAGGATGTATGGGACAAAGCAAAGTAATTGCCATGAATAACATTACTACATAACTCCTGGACAAACACCTGCAACTGACATTTTCCTTCATCTTTGGTATAATATTTCCAAGATGGGAAGATACGCACATATGATTTAACAACATCAAATGCGATAGCTGCTAAACTATGACTAGCTGGTTGTGCTTCCTCCACAGGAATAGGCGTACGAACTGGTGGAGTTGGGGTTCGCCGTGGTAGTACTGGCCCATTGGGCACTGGAGCTGCCTTACTAACTGCTCTTGTTTGGGAGCTTTGTGGTGGAGATGCTGATGTGTCAACAGGAACCGGGTTACTATCTGCTGGGGTTGGGGTTAGATTGGGTGAAGCTGGTTCTCTGTCCATCGCAGTAGGGGTACAATCTGCGAGAGTTTGGGTTATGTGTCGTAGGCTGGTTCTTGTGCATGTACAACCGGGGTGCTATCTTCACCAAGAGGTAGCACTGTTTTATTTGAAGACCGTGTTTTTAGTCCGCTGGATACTGGCATCACCCGCTCCAATTCAAATGGCTGATAAACAGGAAACATAGTTGAATGTACAGACATTCATTGAGAGACAGATGCAATAGATAGTGTGGAAAAAAGGCATGAAATAGTTGACATGTATATTGTTTAATTAAAACTGATCGCATGACATAATTTCACATATATGATGTCTATCTAAACTGGATAGCATAGCATAACATAATTCAAAGATATGATGAATAACTAAACATGATCGCATGACATAATTCACCTACATGGTATCTAAGTAATCAGGATCGCATCATTTAATTCACATATGTGATTTATATGCTAAACAGAGGGCATTCGATATGATGTCTGAACTAAGAACATGGTGTTGAATATTGTGTAGATGATGTCTAAACTATGCAATGCAAGACACCATATGCATGACATGAGCAGTATAACCGTGCCAAGTTTGAGCATACACCTCGGTGGGGGAATAGGACTGGTCATCTGTCTCTGAATCCATCTCTGGGGAGCTATCGGGACCCAACAAGAGATATGCTTTGACTGGTAGCACTGTCTGCTCTGAAGGCCTTGTTTTCACTCCAGATTTTTCCATCTCCCACCCAAATGGCTGATTCACAGGAAGAGTAGTTTAATGCACAAACATTATCGACAAATGGAAAGGTAATGAAGAAAAGGATGGGCAAGATATCATTCAAATATATGATGCCTGGTTAAACAAGATGGCGTTGCACATTTCACATATATTATGGCTGGCTAAAAGACATGAGACTGCATAACTCCCATATGTGATATAGAAACTAAACATGTGGCATTACAGAACATGTCTAAACTAAGCAGATGACATATATGATGTCAAAACTAGGCACTGCAAGGCAACATATGCATGATATGACTAACATCATCATGCCAAGGTAGAGCAAACACCTTGGGGGGTAAATAGGAGTGGTCAGCGGCGTCTGAATCCGCCTCAGAACAGATATCTTCCTCTGGATTACAATCTGGAGAGGGGTGGGGAGGATTTTACATTGAACCCACCATGGAGCGATGTCTGCATGACATTGTATTGCCGCACAAAACTCTTCTCTTTTTCTCTACATGTTCAGCATGACTGTGTACAATATCTGACATGCATACGAAAAAAATATGGTGAGATTATGTAAGGAGAGCATGCAGAAATTTAGAGTGATGGTAACAACCAGTGGATGGATCCAAAAATAATGATAGAAGGCTGATGATTGCTTTAAATTAATAAAAGGACAGATGATGATTGCTTTACTATTTGTTTCCCTCCCAAGATGAACAACATAGGCATACCCTGGGTGAGCCAGATATTAGACAAACATACTATTCATTGCTTCCTCGATATGTGCCCCACAACTAATATAGAACTCAAGTTTGAACATTAATTTGGACCTGACTTGGGAGTCCAAGAGCTGAACAGGACGATAAAGTAGCAGGTAAGTTTAAGCAATGCATAACATAAGCAGCAACAAAAGAGTGCGACCTCTCTTGTGGACCCGTGTACTCCTCAGGTTCATCTGCTGAGTCGATGATGGTGATGCCATTGTGGTGGGTGCCAGCGGCAGGGAAGGAGATCTGAGGCGGTGAAAGACGGTCAGGAGTCGTGATGTCTGGTTTGGTGGATGCTTCTGTCGATGGAGCAGCTCAGGTGAGGTGGACGACGTTGCGGCAGGAGCAGGACAAACAACACAAAGTTCCCTTCGACACGTACCTCTAACTGAAGTAATTCTATAAGGGCTCATTTGGCTTGCATGATTCTTAAAACGCAGGGATAGGAAAAACACCGGAATAGGATAGGAAAATGCACATGGTAAACAGAGCATTTGTAAACATAGGATTTCTGTCAACTTGGGTGTTTGGTTTACAGGAATTGGAAGAGCAGAGGAATGCAAAGAAACATGGCCAAAATAAAGTGAAACCATATGAAAGCGTGTACAGTTAGAATGTTATTCTGGCACTAATGCACTTGGTCTTGTTTCATGCATAGGATTTTGAAAAGTAGGTCCATGTGGATGTTTTGCTTCATTCCTTTCAACAAAATGCACGAATAATTGGGTTGGTCACTGAAGCAGTTGAGGCAGAGGTGGCTGTCGGAGGTGTGGAGGAAGATCTAAGGAATCTCTAGAAGGCGTCCAGGGCACTACTCTGTTGTGATGGATCGTTCTGTCGTTGGAGCAGCTCCGGTGAGCCGTAAGACGTCAAGGCTGAAGCAGCACAAGACAAACATCAT
>NW_025237045.1:0-4889 GCF_018294505.1 Triticum aestivum
AACCATTACCTGATATATCTTGTTGTTATTAGTGCTAACCTTTCAGAGAAGGAGGAAGATAAATTATTGAAAACTCTGAAGAAGCACCGTGCTGCTATTGGATATACTCTTGATGATCTTAAGGGCATTAGTCCCACTCTATGTCAACACAAAATAAATTTGGAGAAAGACGCCAAACCAGTTATTGATCATCAACGACGGCTGAATCCTAAGATGAAAGAAGTGGTAAGAAAGGAAACATTAAAGCTCCTTGAGGCAGGTATAATTTATCTCGTTGCTGATAGTCAGTGGGTAAGTCCTGTCCATTGTGTCCCTAAGAAGGGAGGTATTACCGTTGTTCCTAATGATAAAGATGAATTGATTCCGCAAAGAATTATTACAGGTTATAGGATGGTACTTGATTTCCGCAAATTAAATAAGGCTACTAAAAAGATCACTACCCCTTACCTTTTATTGACCAAATGCTAGAAAGATTATCCAAACATACACATTTTTGCTTTCTAGATGGTTACTCTGGTTTCTCTCAAATACCTATGTCAGCTGATGATCAAGCAAATACCACTTTTACTTGCCCTTTCGGTACTTTTTCTTATAGACGTATGCCTTTTGCTTTATGTAATGCACCTGCTACCTTTCAAAGATGCATGATGGCTATATTCTCTGACTTTTGTGAAAAGATTTGTGAGGTGTTCATGGATGATTTCTCCGTTTATGGATCCTCTTTTGATGATTGCTTGAGCAACCTTGATCGAGTTTTGCAGAGATGTGAAGAAACTAATCTCGTTTTGAATTGGGAGAAGTGCCACTTTATGGTTAATGAAGGTATTGTCTTGGGGCATAAAATTTCTGAAAAAGGCATAGAAGTTGATAAAGCTAAAGTTGATGCTATTGAAAAAATGTCGTGTCCCAAGGACATCAAAGGTATAAGAAGTTTCCTAGGTCACGCCGGTTTTTATAGGAGGTTCATTAAGGACTTTTCAAAAATTTCTCGGCCTCTGACTAATCTATTACAAAAAGATATTCCTTTTGTCTTTGATGATGATTGTGTAGAAGCATTTGAAATACTTAAGAAAGCATTGATTTATGCATCTATTGTTCAACCACCTGATTGGAATTTACCCTTTAAAATTATGTGTGATGCTAGTGATTATGCTGTAGGTGCTGTTCTAGGGCAAAGAGTTGATAAGAAATTAAATGTTATTCAATATGCTAGTAAAACTCTAGACAACGCCCAGAGAAATTGTGCTACTACTGAAAAGGAATTCTTAGCAGTTGTATTTGCTTGTGATAAGTTCAGACCTTATATTGTTGATTCTAAAGTAACTATTCACACTGATCATGCTGCTATTAAATACCTTATGGAAAAGAAAGATGCTAAACCTAGACTTATTAGATGGGTTCTCTTGCTACAAGAATTTGATTTGCATATTATTGATAGAAAGGGAGCTGAGAACCCCGTTGCAGACAACTTGTCTAGGTTAGAAATTGTTCTTGATGACCCACTACCTATTGATGATAGCTTTCCTGATGAACAATTAAATGTCATAAATGCTTCTCGAACTGATCCATGGTATGCTGATTATGCTAATTATATTGTTGCTAAATTTATACCACCTAGTTTCACATACCAGCAAAAGAAAAAGTTCTTCTATGATTTGAGACATTAGTTTTCGGATGACCCACATCTTTATAAAGAAGGAGTAGATGGTATTATTAGACGTTGTGTACCTGAGCATGAACAGGAACAGATCCTACGCAAGTGTCACTTCGAGGCTTACGGAGGACACCATGCTGGAGATAGAACTGCACATAAGGTATTGCAATCCGGTTTTTATTGGCCTACTCTCTTCAAGGATGCCCGTAAGTTTGTCTTGTCTTGTGATGAATATCAAAGAATTGGTAATATTAGTAGACGTCAAGAAATGCCTATGAATTATTCACTTGTTATTGAACCATTTGATGTTTGGGGCTTTGATTATATGGGACCTTTTCCTTCCTCTAATGGGTATACACATATCTTAGTTGCTGTTGATTACGTTACTAAGTGGGTAGAAGCTATTCCAACTAGTAGTGCTGATCATAACACCTCTATTAAGATGCTTAAAGAAGTCATTTTTCCGAGGTTTGGAGTCCCTAGATATTTAATGTCTGATGGTGGTTCACATTTTATTCATGGTGCCTTTCGTAAAATGCTTGCTAAGTATGACGTTAATCGTAGAATTGCATCTCCATATCATCCACAGTCTAGTGGTCAAGTAGAATTGAGTAATAGAGAACTCAAATTAATTTTGCAAAATACTATTAATAGATCCAGGAAGAATTGGTCCAAGAAACTTGATGACGCATTATGGACCTATAGAACTGCATACAAAAAATCTATGGGTATGTCTCCATATAAAATGGTTTATGTTAAAGCATGTCACTTACCTCTTGAATTAGAACATAAGGCATATTGGGCCATTAAAGAGCTCAATTATGATTTCAAACTTGCTGACGAGAAGAGGTTATTTGACATTAGCTCACTTGATGAATGGAGAACCCAGGCTTATGAAAATGTCAAGCTGTTTAAAGAAAAAGTTAAAAGATGGCATGACAAAAGGATACAAAAGCGTGAGTTTAATGTAGGTGATTATGTATTGTTATACAACTCTCGTTTAAGATTTTTTGCAGGAAAACTTCTCTCTAAATGGGAAGGTCCTTACGTTATCGAGAAGGTCTATCGTTCCGGTGCCATAAAAATCAACAACTTCGAAGGCACAAATCCGAAGGTGGTGAACGGTGAAAGAATTAAACATTATATCTTAGGTAATCCCTATAAATGTTAAAACTAATATTATTGAAACCGTAACCCCAGAGAAATACATAAGGGACACTTTCCGAAACGTTTTAGACTCCGAAAAGGAATAGGTACGTGGTACGGTAAGTAAGCCGACTCCAAAACAGTTCTAATGGCAATTTTTCTCTGTTTTAGAATATTTAGAAAAATAGGAAAATAAGAAGCAGACCGGAAAGGGCACGAGACTTCCGCGAGGATGGAGGGCGCGCCCTACCCCCTGGGCGCGCCCCCAGCCTCGTGGGCACCTCGTGTGCTCTCCGACTCCGTTTTCTTGCACGATACTTCTTTTGGTCAGTAAAAATTCATTATATAATCTCTCGAAGGTTTTGACCTCCGTATCACGCAAATATCTCCTGTCTTTGTTTCGAGTTGTCCTACTGCAGATTAGAGCAACATGTCGTCCCAGGATTCAGAAGGAGAAAGCTATGTGGCTGATTACCTTGCAGATCCTAAGGCCTATGGGGATGTGGAGCATTGTGGTTGGACTACGGAAGAAGAAGAGGACTATGAACCCAAGGGAAAGGAGGAGACAAGCTCAGAAGAAGATGAAGTCTCATTACCTCAACCTGGGGACATGCATGTGGAGTTTAAAAAGTCAAGCCTCCCGGATAGAGTAAAGAAACCTAAGATCGAGTTTATCCCTTTTCGCCTCTTGCAGGAAAACAAGCAGGAATTATGCAAAAAGATACTGTGCCTGGAACAGGAGATCGATGACCTAAGGGACCAAAATTATGTCCTTAAGTGCAAATTAAGGAAGAAGCCTACGCCATCAACAAAACCATCACCTTCTTCACCAACAAAGAAGAACTGAGCATCGGGTATGGGCACTCCCCTTGGCAACTGCCAAGCTTGGGGGAGTTCCCCGGTATCGTATCACCATCGCTTTTATCTTTATCGTTTTTCTTAGTTCGATCCTTTTGGTAATATTTTGATCTAGTAGAATAAAGTTTTAGTATGATCTAGTTGTGAGTTTTGCTTTATGATCCCTCTATGTAATCGAGCACGTGAGCTATATAATAAAGATTAGTGTTGAGTCAAGGGCTTGATTATTTTGCTATGATCTTGAGGGAATTAAATAAAAGAAAAGAGAAGAAATAAAAAGAAACAAAGAGATCATATGGATCTTATGGAAAGTAATGAGCTCACATATAAAGAGTATGATGAATAAAAGTTGTTGAGAGTTGACAAACGTAGTTTTGGTCATCGTTGCAATTAATAGGAAGTAATAAAGAAAGAGAGGTTCACATATAAATATACTATCTTGGACATCTTTCATGATTGTGAGCACTCATTAAAGTATGACATGCTAAGAGTTGACGTTGGACAAGGAAGACAACGTAATGGGTTATGTTTTCTTACATCTGAGATAAATTATATGGTCATGGATCGTCCAATATGTTGAGCTTGCATTTCCCTCTCATGCTAGCCAATTTTTTTGCACCAAGTAGAGATACTACTTGTGCTTCCAAATATCCCTAAACCTAGTTTTGCCATGAGAGTCCACCATATCTACATATGGATTGAGTAAGATCCTTTAAGTAAGTTGTCATCGGTGCAAGCAATAAAAATTGCTATCTAAATATGTATGACTTATTAGTGTGGAGAAAATAAGCTTTATACGATCTTGTGATGTGGAATAAATAAAAGCGACCGACTGCATAATAAAGGTCCATATCATAAGTGGCAATATAAAGTGACGTTCTTACGCATTAAGATTTTGTGCATCCAACTATAAAAACGCATGACAACCTCTGCTTCCCTCTGCGAAGAGCCTGCCTTTTTTTATCTTCTACCTTACATAAGAGTCAAGGTGATCTTCACCTTTCTTTTTTACATTAGGACATTTACATCTATGCCCTTAACTCGAACCCACTACTCAGTTTTGCCCCTAATTTTTAGGTATGCTCAGTTTTGCCCCTCCGCTGTTAGTTTCACTTATAGAAATGCCCTCCTCTGCCGTTACCGTCCGGTCAAAGGTCTTTGACCGTCCTGAAAAAATAGCAAAAAAATCAAAAAAAATATGAAATTTGGTGGGATCGAAGATAGTCATGTC
>NW_025237046.1:0-4889 GCF_018294505.1 Triticum aestivum
AAACCTTAAGCGTGCGGACCCTACGGGTTCGAGAACTATGTAGACATGACCGAGACACGTTTCCGGTCAATAACCAATAGCGGAACCTGGATGCTCATATTGGCTCCTACATATTCTATGAAGATCTTTATCGGTCCAACCGCATAACAACATATGTTGTTCCCTTTGTCATCGGTATGTTACTTGCCCGAGATTTGATCGTCGGTATCTCAATACCTAGTTCAATCTTGTTACCGGAAAGTCTCTTTACTCGTTACGTAATGCATCTTCCCGCAACTAGCTCATTAGTCACATTGCTTGCAAGGCTTATAATGATGTGCATTACCGAGAGGGCCCAGAGATACCTCTCCGACAATCGAAGTGACAAGTCCTAATCTCGAAATACGCCAACTCAACATGTACCTTCAGAGACACCTATAGAGCTCCTTTATAATCACTCAGTTACGTTGTGACGTTTGGTAGCACAAAAAGTGTTCCTCCGGTAAATGGGAGTTGCATAATCTCATGGTCATAGGAACATGTATAAGTCATGAAGAAAGCAATAGAAACATACTAAACGATCAAGTGCTAAGCTAACGGAATGGGTCAAGTCAATCACATCATTCTCCTAATGATGTGATCCCGTTAATCAAATGACAACTCATGTCTATGGTTAGGAAACTTAACCATCTTTGATTAACGAGCTAGTCAAGTAGAGGCATACTAGTGACACTATGTTTGTCTATGTATTCACACATGTATTATGTTTCCGGTTAATACAATTCTAGCATGAATAATAAACATTTATCATGATATAAGGAAATAAATAATAACTTTATTATTGCCTCTAGGGCATATTTCCTTCAAGTAGCACAAGCATCATCATTAACAACAAGAGGAGAAGGCAACTTGGCAAGCTCTTTCAAATAGGAAGCTTTAAGTTGAGCTTGAGACTCGGTGAGTTCGATGAGCTCACTCTTAATGACCCTAGAGCCATTTTCGAGGTGCTCAAAGTCCTCTAGGAGTCTAGCATAAGCAACTTCAAGCTTAGCATTTTTAGTTTTGAAATCATTGGCCACCTCAAGAGCTCTATCATGAGATTCCCTCACTCTAGATAATTCTAGAGCAAAAGTCTCCTCAAGAGATTCGGAGGTGGTTTGTTCATGTTCTGGAGCTTGAGATAGCTCTGCGATCTCATTTGCGTAATCTCGCTCATGAGCTTCCATTTTCTCAATGGTGACCTCATGCTCCTCTAGATGAGATTCCGACTCCTCAATGTATTTCTTGCCTTCAATGGCAATGGACATTATTTCCATGAAGTTGGAACGAGCAATTTTATTTTTATGAAGAGCTTTAAAAATCATTTCCCCCTTCGTTTTTAAGAAGGCAACATTATCATTCTCTTCATCATTATCCTCATCATCATTAGCATCAACATCATCATCAAGAGACATATTGGGGTTCAAGGTAGGAGATACCTTTGAAGCCTTAGCCATGAGGCAAAAAGCAATAGATGATAATGTAGGATCCCTTGAAGCACCATTAAAAACCACATCTTGTTCCATGGAATGTTGGGTTTCCTCTACATTGTTAGCACAACAATTCGAGGAAATAGATGTATTTTTATCATGGCAACAAGACATAGCAAACATATCATCATGAGATTTAGTCAAGCAATTTCTACATGATATGCAAGAACTATCAACACAAGCATGTGAAACATTTGGAGTGCTCGAAGTGTCAAAGCCCAGAGAAGGATCATTGCAATAAGATAGTGAAGAAGGATCATCCATAATAAGCATACTATCATCATTGCAATGACAACCACTACTCACCATATCATTACCTTGTGTCAAACCACATGTAGGTGAAGTAGAAGAAGTTGAGAAGACTATACAACCGGAGATGGAGGGAGAACAAACATCCACACAAATCTTGGACACACCATATTTATCTTGAAGCTTCGTCCACAACTCATGACATCCCGGAATGGCATGAGTTGAAATATAACTACATTGCTCAAAGCATCGAAAAGCACATTAGAAGCTTGAGCATTGAGATAAGAGTTTTTCTCATGCTCTAAAGATATTCTTTGGGGATCTTTTGGAGGAGAAAAACCCATATCTACAATTCGCTCTAAATTTGGGTCCATGACCCTAAAAAGATTAAGCATGCGAATTACCCAAACATCAAAATTTGTGCCATCGAAACTAAGAGTGTCAGAGAATCCTAAACCCCTAGTCGACATCTTTACTCTCTAGGCGGTAAATCCTAAAAAGAGAAATGAGGCTCTGATACCAATTGAAAGATCGAGGATGTCGCCTAGAGGGGGGTGAATACGCGCTTGAAAATAAATATGGTTTCGGTTTGAACACATGCGGAATAAACCTAGCGGTTAATTTGTCAAGCACAAAACCTAAAATAACTAGGCTCACTTATGTGCACCAACAACTTATGCTAAGCAAGATAAGTAACTATGTGATAGCAAGATATATGACAAAGAACAATATGGCTATCACAAAGTAAAGTGCATAAGTAAAGGGCTCGGGTAAGAGATAACTGAGGCACACAGAGACGTAGATGTATCCCGAAGTTCACACCCTTGCGGATGCTAATCTCCGTTTGGAGCGGTGTGGAGGCACAATGCTCCCCAAGAAGCCACTAGGGCCACCGTAATCTCCTCACGCCCTCGCACAATGCAAGATGCCGTGATTCCATTAAGGGACCCTTGAGGGCGGTCACCGAACCCGTACAAATGGCGACACTTGGGGGCGGTAACCGAACATGTACACTTTGGCAACCCTTGGGGGCGGTCATCGGTACCCATCAAATTGCTCGGGGTGATCTCCACAACCTAATTGGAGACCCCAACGCTTGCCCGGAGCTTTACACCATAATGATTGAGCTTCGAACAACAACAACCGTCTAGGGCGCCAAGGCACCCAAGAGGAACAAGCTCTCGGGTGCCCAAACACCCAAGAGTAATAAGATTCTCAACTTGAAACTTCCACGTATCACCGTGGAGAACTCAAACTGATGCACCAAATGCACTGGCAAGGGCACACGAAGTGCCCAAGTCCTTCTCTCCCAAATCCCACTGAAGCAACTAATGCTAGGGAGGAAAATGAGAGGAAGAACAAGAAGGAGAACACCAAGAACTCCAAGATCTAGATCCAAAGGGTTCCCCTCACATAGAGGAGAAAGTGATTGGTGGAAATGTGGATCTAGATCTCCTCTCTCTTTTCCCTCAAAAACTAGCAAGAATCCATGGAGGGGTTGAGAGTTAGCAAGCTTGAAGAAGGTCAACAATGGGGGAAGAACACGAGCTAAAGAGATAAGGTTCATTGGGTAAGAAGACCCCCTTTTATAGGTGGGGAAAAATCCAACCGTTATCCTCACAGCCTGCATAGAGCGGTACTACCGCTCCAAGGAGCGGTACTACCGCTCGTCCTCACGGTACTACCGCTAGGGATCGCGGTACTGCCGCAAAGGGTAGCAGTACTACTGCTTGCGAGCGGTACTAAAAAAATACATCCGTGCCTATCACCGCATGACTTGGGACGTGTTTTTGGTCCGGAGTGGTACTTCCGCTGTAGGAGCCGCGGTAGTACCGCTCTGGAGCAGTAGTAAAAAATTACATCCGCTCCAATTAGCGGTAGTACCACTGCAGCCTTTTCAGAACAGCAAAACTGCCACAACTTCTGCAAACGGACTCCGAATTCAATGAAACCAAGTTTGTTGGAAAGGTAGCGACAAGGCCTAACACAATCTTGATAGAAATAACAATAAGAAGCAAATTAGAAAAGGCCCAAAAGAAAATGGTGAGAACCCTTCCTCGAATAGGACCGGTAAAACCTCCAACACCGAAAACGCAATAGAAGAAGCATGTGAACTCCGTTTTCGATGAACTCGAGCTTGTCAAGAAGATGACCACAAGCTCCAAAACCTCAAAAGAAAATACAAATAATAATCAAGAAATATGATGCAAGGATACAATGGTTTGAGCTCTCGACGAACGATATGATCAAGCTAGTCACTTGAGAGCCCCCTTTGATAGTACGACGATCGATCCTATAACCCGGTCTCCAAACTATCACCATGAGACCGGTAAAATATAAAACCTATCAAGGGAAAACCTTTGCCTTGCACGAAGTCCACTTGAGCTAGATGATGATGATCTTGACTCCCTCAAGTTGGACCACCTTTCTTGATTGCGCTCGCTCTACGAAGACTAGTTGATTGCTCCCCCATACTCCACTATGGGTGAGCCACTCTTTGGCACATCTTCACAAGTCGATTGACACCAAAATGGACGGCAAGCTTCAAGCACTTGATCTCTTCATGATGCTCCACTTGAACTTGCACACGACAATCTTGATGACGATCACCACTTGATGTCATCCTCTCCATGGGTTGAGTGATATCTTCATCTTGACGCAAGCCCATGAACACGTACCTAACCCCACATAGAACTCTCACATAGACCATGGGTTAGTACACAAAGCACAATGGACAATGCTTACCATACCATGGGATCACTTTTTACCTCTCGGTACATCTTCTACGCTTTGTGAGTTGATCAACTTGATTCACTCTTGACTTAGTCTTGATCAACCTTGAAACTTTCCAACTCTCTTCATTTGGATGATGTCTTGAAGGTAAACATGGATGATCACCCAATCTTCTTCTTCAAGACATGCTTGCAATAAGCTCAACACCCGCATGACCAATCTTTGGATAATTCCTTAATAGCACCTTGGTCAACACATAAACTCTTTGAAACCAACACATGGACTTCAAGAAAAGCCTATGGACAAATCCTTCCAATATAACTCAATGCAACCATTATTCCATAGAGAATGTCATCAATTACCAAAACCACACATGGGGGCACCGCATGTACTTTCAAG
>NW_025237047.1:0-4889 GCF_018294505.1 Triticum aestivum
AAACCTTAAGCGTGCGGACCCTACGGGTTCGAGAACTATGTAGACATGACCGAGACACGTTTCCGGTCAATAACCAATAGCGGAACCTGGATGCTCATATTGGCTCCTACATATTCTATGAAGATCTTTATCGGTCCAACCGCATAACAACATATGTTGTTCCCTTTGTCATCGGTATGTTACTTGCCCGAGATTTGATCGTCGGTATCTCAATACCTAGTTCAATCTTGTTACCGGAAAGTCTCTTTACTCGTTACGTAATGCATCTTCCCGCAACTAGCTCATTAGTCACATTGCTTGCAAGGCTTATAATGATGTGCATTACCGAGAGGGCCCAGAGATACCTCTCCGACAATCGAAGTGACAAGTCCTAATCTCGAAATACGCCAACTCAACATGTACCTTCAGAGACACCTATAGAGCTCCTTTATAATCACTCAGTTACGTTGTGACGTTTGGTAGCACAAAAAGTGTTCCTCCGGTAAATGGGAGTTGCATAATCTCATGGTCATAGGAACATGTATAAGTCATGAAGAAAGCAATAGAAACATACTAAACGATCAAGTGCTAAGCTAACGGAATGGGTCAAGTCAATCACATCATTCTCCTAATGATGTGATCCCGTTAATCAAATGACAACTCATGTCTATGGTTAGGAAACTTAACCATCTTTGATTAACGAGCTAGTCAAGTAGAGGCATACTAGTGACACTATGTTTGTCTATGTATTCACACATGTATTATGTTTCCGGTTAATACAATTCTAGCATGAATAATAAACATTTATCATGATATAAGGAAATAAATAATAACTTTATTATTGCCTCTAGGGCATATTTCCTTCAAGTAGCACAAGCATCATCATTAACAACAAGAGGAGAAGGCAACTTGGCAAGCTCTTTCAAATAGGAAGCTTTAAGTTGAGCTTGAGACTCGGTGAGTTCGATGAGCTCACTCTTAATGACCCTAGAGCCATTTTCGAGGTGCTCAAAGTCCTCTAGGAGTCTAGCATAAGCAACTTCAAGCTTAGCATTTTTAGTTTTGAAATCATTGGCCACCTCAAGAGCTCTATCATGAGATTCCCTCACTCTAGATAATTCTAGAGCAAAAGTCTCCTCAAGAGATTCGGAGGTGGTTTGTTCATGTTCTGGAGCTTGAGATAGCTCTGCGATCTCATTTGCGTAATCTCGCTCATGAGCTTCCATTTTCTCAATGGTGACCTCATGCTCCTCTAGATGAGATTCCGACTCCTCAATGTATTTCTTGCCTTCAATGGCAATGGACATTATTTCCATGAAGTTGGAACGAGCAATTTTATTTTTATGAAGAGCTTTAAAAATCATTTCCCCCTTCGTTTTTAAGAAGGCAACATTATCATTCTCTTCATCATTATCCTCATCATCATTAGCATCAACATCATCATCAAGAGACATATTGGGGTTCAAGGTAGGAGATACCTTTGAAGCCTTAGCCATGAGGCAAAAAGCAATAGATGATAATGTAGGATCCCTTGAAGCACCATTAAAAACCACATCTTGTTCCATGGAATGTTGGGTTTCCTCTACATTGTTAGCACAACAATTCGAGGAAATAGATGTATTTTTATCATGGCAACAAGACATAGCAAACATATCATCATGAGATTTAGTCAAGCAATTTCTACATGATATGCAAGAACTATCAACACAAGCATGTGAAACATTTGGAGTGCTCGAAGTGTCAAAGCCCAGAGAAGGATCATTGCAATAAGATAGTGAAGAAGGATCATCCATAATAAGCATACTATCATCATTGCAATGACAACCACTACTCACCATATCATTACCTTGTGTCAAACCACATGTAGGTGAAGTAGAAGAAGTTGAGAAGACTATACAACCGGAGATGGAGGGAGAACAAACATCCACACAAATCTTGGACACACCATATTTATCTTGAAGCTTCGTCCACAACTCATGACATCCCGGAATGGCATGAGTTGAAATATAACTACATTGCTCAAAGCATCGAAAAGCACATTAGAAGCTTGAGCATTGAGATAAGAGTTTTTCTCATGCTCTAAAGATATTCTTTGGGGATCTTTTGGAGGAGAAAAACCCATATCTACAATTCGCTCTAAATTTGGGTCCATGACCCTAAAAAGATTAAGCATGCGAATTACCCAAACATCAAAATTTGTGCCATCGAAACTAAGAGTGTCAGAGAATCCTAAACCCCTAGTCGACATCTTTACTCTCTAGGCGGTAAATCCTAAAAAGAGAAATGAGGCTCTGATACCAATTGAAAGATCGAGGATGTCGCCTAGAGGGGGGTGAATACGCGCTTGAAAATAAATATGGTTTCGGTTTGAACACATGCGGAATAAACCTAGCGGTTAATTTGTCAAGCACAAAACCTAAAATAACTAGGCTCACTTATGTGCACCAACAACTTATGCTAAGCAAGATAAGTAACTATGTGATAGCAAGATATATGACAAAGAACAATATGGCTATCACAAAGTAAAGTGCATAAGTAAAGGGCTCGGGTAAGAGATAACTGAGGCACACAGAGACGTAGATGTATCCCGAAGTTCACACCCTTGCGGATGCTAATCTCCGTTTGGAGCGGTGTGGAGGCACAATGCTCCCCAAGAAGCCACTAGGGCCACCGTAATCTCCTCACGCCCTCGCACAATGCAAGATGCCGTGATTCCATTAAGGGACCCTTGAGGGCGGTCACCGAACCCGTACAAATGGCGACACTTGGGGGCGGTAACCGAACATGTACACTTTGGCAACCCTTGGGGGCGGTCATCGGTACCCATCAAATTGCTCGGGGTGATCTCCACAACCTAATTGGAGACCCCAACGCTTGCCCGGAGCTTTACACCATAATGATTGAGCTTCGAACAACAACAACCGTCTAGGGCGCCAAGGCACCCAAGAGGAACAAGCTCTCGGGTGCCCAAACACCCAAGAGTAATAAGATTCTCAACTTGAAACTTCCACGTATCACCGTGGAGAACTCAAACTGATGCACCAAATGCACTGGCAAGGGCACACGAAGTGCCCAAGTCCTTCTCTCCCAAATCCCACTGAAGCAACTAATGCTAGGGAGGAAAATGAGAGGAAGAACAAGAAGGAGAACACCAAGAACTCCAAGATCTAGATCCAAAGGGTTCCCCTCACATAGAGGAGAAAGTGATTGGTGGAAATGTGGATCTAGATCTCCTCTCTCTTTTCCCTCAAAAACTAGCAAGAATCCATGGAGGGGTTGAGAGTTAGCAAGCTTGAAGAAGGTCAACAATGGGGGAAGAACACGAGCTAAAGAGATAAGGTTCATTGGGTAAGAAGACCCCCTTTTATAGGTGGGGAAAAATCCAACCGTTATCCTCACAGCCTGCATAGAGCGGTACTACCGCTCCAAGGAGCGGTACTACCGCTCGTCCTCACGGTACTACCGCTAGGGATCGCGGTACTGCCGCAAAGGGTAGCAGTACTACTGCTTGCGAGCGGTACTAAAAAAATACATCCGTGCCTATCACCGCATGACTTGGGACGTGTTTTTGGTCCGGAGTGGTACTTCCGCTGTAGGAGCCGCGGTAGTACCGCTCTGGAGCAGTAGTAAAAAATTACATCCGCTCCAATTAGCGGTAGTACCGCTGCAGCCTTTTCAGAACAGCAAAACTGCCACAACTTCTGCAAACGGACTCCGAATTCAATGAAACCAAGTTTGTTGGAAAGGTAGCGACAAGGCCTAACACAATCTTGATAGAAATAACAATAAGAAGCAAATTAGAAAAGGCCCAAAAGAAAATGGTGAGAACCCTTCCTCGAATAGGACCGGTAAAACCTCCAACACCGAAAACGCAATAGAAGAAGCATGTGAACTCCGTTTTCGATGAACTCGAGCTTGTCAAGAAGATGACCACAAGCTCCAAAATCTCAAAAGAAAATACAAATAATAATCAAGAAATATGATGCAAGGATACAATGGTTTGAGCTCTCGACGAACGATATGATCAAGCTAGTCACTTGAGAGCCCCCCTTGATAGTACGACGATCGATCCTATAACCCGGTCTCCAAACTATCACCATGAGACCGGTAAAATATAAAACCTATCAAGGGAAAACCTTTGCCTTGCACGAAGTCCACTTGAGCTAGATGATGATGATCTTGACTCCCTCAAGTTGGACCACCTTTCTTGATTGCGCTCGCTCTACGAAGACTAGTTGATTGCTCCCCCATACTCCACTATGGGTGAGCCACTCTTTGGCACATCTTCACAAGTCGATTGACACCAAAATGGACGGCAAGCTTCAAGCACTTGATCTCTTCATGATGCTCCACTTGAACTTGCACACGACAATCTTGATGACGATCACCACTTGATGTCATCCTCTCCATGGGTTGAGTGATATCTTCATCTTGACGCAAGCCCATGAACACGTACCTAACCCCACATAGAACTCTCACATAGACCATGGGTTAGTACACAAAGCACAATGGACAATGCTTACCATACCATGGGATCACTTTTTACCTCTCGGTACATCTTCTACGCTTTGTGAGTTGATCAACTTGATTCACTCTTGACTTAGTCTTGATCAACCTTGAAACTTTCCAACTCTCTTCATTTGGATGATGTCTTGAAGGTAAACATGGATGATCACCCAATCTTCTTCTTCAAGACATGCTTGCAATAAGCTCAACACCCGCATGACCAATCTTTGGATAATTCCTTAATAGCACCTTGGTCAACACATAAACTCTTTGAAACCAACACATGGACTTCAAGAAAAGCCTATGGACAAATCCTTCCAATATAACTCAATGCAACCATTATTCCATAGAGAATGTCATCAATTACCAAAACCACACATGGGGGCACCGCATGTACTTTCAAG
>NW_025237048.1:0-4889 GCF_018294505.1 Triticum aestivum
GCTGGTTTTGGAATCAGGAAGACGGGGGAAATGACAACCACAAGTATTTTGTTTGCGCCTTCCAAGGGATACACACATCTTCTGTTTCAAAGGCTAAGAGGAAGCGAAACAAAACATCGCAGAAGACAGGCTGCAATGCAAGAATGAGGGTGAAGGTGTAGGAGGATAACACATGCGTGGCAGTGGACATTGAGTACAATCATAATCACCAACTCATGCAAACTGATGACATGCTAGTATTCTTGCACTCACACAAGAATTATGACCCCACTATTTTGGAGTACATAAAGCTCCTACAGTACCATGATATCAAGCACACAACAATCATGTCCATGCTATCTGAAAATGAAGATGTAAGCTACTTCCTAAGCATGACCGGACGAGACCTACTAAACCAGTAAGTATTCAAATACCCACATACTGCAATGTAAAATAGCATCCTAGCTCACAACCCTTTGCTAGCAAAAATAACAAATGCATGTTTGCATGTGATTTGCAGGAAAGCCATGAATGCAAGGAAAGATGATTTGGATGATGTATTGAAACTTGTTTCATTCTTCAAAGACATGAAGGCAATCAATGATGAGTTTTTCTATGACATCCAAGTGGACAAGGACAAGTCAATTAAAAACATTTTCTGGTCCAGTGCAAGCTACCGAGGAGCATATCAAGACTTTGGCGATTGCGTAACATTCGGCACAACTTACAAGACCTACCAATTTCATATGCCTCTGGGAGTGTTTGTTGGAACAACCCATCACTTGCAGTCAACGATATTTGCTGTTGCCCTGATAAGAGACGAAGATGCAAAGTCATTCAAGTGGCTGTTCAATACATTTGTACGGTGCATGAACAACAAGCACCCAACTTGCATTCTAACAGGTGAGTTAAAAAAACCTCTTCAAGGTTCATCATCTTTTTAGTATATGGGTCTATATTGGGTACACTGGTTTTATGTGAAAATAATGTAAATAATGCAGTTCAACCACTGTTAGCACATAAGTCCAACTAGCAGTACAAGAAAGCAAAATTATCTGTCAGATGTTTAGAATAAAATTAGTTATGAATGTGAAGTTCAAATACATGAATCTAGAAGTTCAAGGACAAAGCTGTAAGAAAAATATATGTAACATGTTCAGAAAAATATAGTTATTTATGTGAAGTTCAAGCACTGCTACCATAGAAGTTCAACAACACTGCTTTAAGAAATTTTTTGCGTGTGACACTACTAGTTAGTCCTACTAGTAACTGTGGAGTTCAAGCACTGGTACCACAGAAGTTCAGCAACACTGCTGTAAGAAAAAATACATGTGACATTCTTAGATAGCCATACTGCTAGAAGTGAAGTTCAAGTACTTGTAAAACATAAGTTCACCATTAGTGCAAAAAAGAATCAAGTTTCATTTTTTTAATTCATGCAGACCAGTGCCCATCGATGGCGAAAGCTATACCACAATCATTTCCAAACACCGTCCACAAGCTATGCCGTTGGCACATCATGAAGAAGTACAGGGAATACCTCGCGTTGCTGTACAAAAAGTTTAAAACATTCAAAGAGGAGTTCACAACTATATTGTAACTCCCCGAGACCGACGCTCCAGATGCCTTACTTTTATCTCGTTGTCATTATGTGTTTGATCTGTTTGTTGCCATGATCGGATGAGTGCCATTGTCATTTTTTTGCTTCTTGCATCATGTTCATCATTTGGTTATATTGCATTGCCATGCCCATCGTTGTCATGTTGCATTTGTGCCTCTTATCATTTTGCATTCTCATAATCATCATGTGCATTGTCATATTCATGCATGTTACATTGTTGGATGCTCCATGTATGATCTTGCATCATCACCTCCTCCTTTCTTCTTCTTTCTTTCATTTTCGCAAGTGACCTTTTCCCCTCCTCCATAAATGTTCATTCTTTTCCTGATGCTAGTTCACCATGCCTAAACCCTCTCTGCCAATTTTCAGCTCATTTGAATATGTTTTGGTTGGGTTAAAAAATGGCTCAAGTTTGAATTTAATTCAAACATGAATTATTTTTCTATCCTTAAAAATGCCCAAACCATTTTTTTAAAATCCTTCATAAATCGAGGAGCCCAGGATATTTTTACTTCCTCCTTATTCTTCTCCAGACACCCTAGTCTTTTCCCTTCTTCTATTTGGTTATTTATAAATAGACAGAGATTTGTAAGAAACAGGAGAAGGGCTTTACCTGGACCCCAGGCCACTAGTGCCGCGGCCCAGCATCAGCTCCTTCGCCGCTAGCCACTTTCACCCACGCGGGGCCTGCATGTCATCCTCCCTTCGTTACTGTGCTTCCTCCTCCTTCGCTCGTTTCCCTCTCATGGTAAAACTCCTCCAGTAGAGGCACATGGCCACGAGGGCAGCCACGACCTCACGCCTCCCCTCCTATAAAGACCGCAGCCCTGCACCCTAGGGTTTACTCTCCCCCCGCTCGCCGCCGCCACCCCTTTCCTTCCCTCTGTTTCTCCTTCTTCCTCAAGAAACAGAGGAGCAGAGAACCACCGAGCGTGCTCCACCGTTCTTTGTGAGGCCTCATCGTCGTCTTCTCCGACTTCAAGCAAGACCAGGAGCCAGAAGGGCCCGAGGGCGCCGCGATCTTCTTCCACGACGTCATCTTCTTCCTCTTCATCGCCGTGGAATGCCAAGATCCTCATTGTCGTCTTCATCTTCTTCATCTTCGGCAGGAGCACACCACCATCGGAATTCGTCACCGCCGGCCATCCCCGAGCTCGATCTACTCCAACAACCAACCCTATGTGAGCACGATCACCTCCCACGCATGGTCCTCCTCTCATTTCTTCATTGTTTCGGTCATGTCCTCTCGGACCCGAGAGATTCTCCACCACGGCATGGTCGCCGGCGTAGTTCCGGTGACCCTGCTTGCGATTTTGCTTCCGTTGCACTCGCGACGACGCGTAGGGCATATACGGTCTTCGATTTTCGTCCTTGGTTTGCTCTAGCCCCACCACCGCGGGACCTCATCGCCGGCGAGGTTTCCATCCGTGTTTCGATGCGTCCGTAGCATCTTTAGGATCGCCTTGTAGCGCAGCATCTTTCGGTGCCCTCCTCTGCGAGTTTTGGTCGCCGGAGTTCCTCCGACGAGCTCGCCCGCCATGTTCTTCTCTGCTCCTTGCATGTGCTCGCGACCGCTTGCTTCGATGCTCATGCCGCTGCTCGCTTTGCTGGTCCACGCTACAGCCCCCGTAGGTCACGTCCCACGCTCGCGCAACACGCCCGCACCTTCGCACCACCCAGCACAGCCAGCGCCTCGCCGTGCCTCGCTGCTGCGTCCGAGACGAGCTCCTGTTCGAGCTCGTTCTCGAAGCGCTTCACCACCTACGCACGCCCCCATCACGCCACACACACACTCACCTATTTCCGCAACCCCGCCGTCGGCTTGTGATCACGACGGTCGCCGTCTTGCTCGCCGGTGTTGTCGCCCAGTTCGTCTGTGTTCCATGAAGAAGAAGACCTGGCCTCTGTTGTTTTTGTTCAAGTTTAGTCACGCCCTTGTTTTGTACAAACGTACAGTAGCAGCGCAATGGTCAGCACGCTGCTCCTCTTTCCAGGAGGTCGTGGGTTCAAGTCCAAGCCGCCCCCTTTTTCTGGCTCTGTTTTCCTGCTATTTTGCACACCCACAACCACTTGGGCCGATTCCTCATCCAGGCCGCTGCAGCGTGATGCTTCGGGCCCGCGCATGTTATATTTTTTTCCTGCCTGTGATTTTGGTTAATTTCTAATGCATTGCATATTTACAGAAATGCCTTTATTTTTGCATTGCTAATAACTAAATGTGCATGCACCCAAATGAAAAATGTCATATATGTAAAATTCTTAGATTTTCATCTACTTTCATAACATGCATCTTTTATCCATGTTAAAATATTTAAAATTGTTGTTTGCATTAATTTGCATATATGCCATTCTAAAATGAATTATTTCATAACTTGATAACCGTAGCTCGGTTTTAAATAAACTTTATATGTAAATGTGATAGAAAAATGCATAGTTTAACATGGTAGCCCTACTTTGCATGTTAAACAACTCTAAAATTGTGTATAGGGCAGAACAGTACCAAATCCATATATTGCACATGAGGAGTTTCCGGACTTGTTGTTTGTTGTTCCGGCCTCATTTAAAATTGCCTAGATAAGTAGTTTGCATATGCTTCACCTCTTGCCATGCAAACCAACATTTAATTTTGTTGAGTACATAAATGGGAGAGAACTAAGTAATTGTTGTGGTGTTTCGTCGATATGCAACTCGTTGCATATTGAGCTCCACTTAACTTGTAGTTTTGTTTGTGCACTTTGCCATGCCATGCTTCATCAAACCGGACATGCATCATACTTGGTTGTGCATCATGCCATGTTGATGTGATGGTTGTTTACTATGTTGTTTTCTTCTTTCCGGTGTTGCTTCTTTGGGTTAGTGCCGATAACGTCGTGTTTGTGAGGATTCGTTCGACTTCGTCCGTTTGTCTTCTTCGTGGACTCATTCTTCTTCCTTGCGGGATTTCAGGCAAGATGACCATACCCTCGAAATCACTTCTATCTTTGCTTGCTAGTTATTCGCTCTATTGCTATGCCGCGATACCTACCACTTGCTTTATCATGCCTCCCATATTGCCATGTCAAGCCTCTAACCCACCTTCCTAGCAAACCGTTGTTTGGCTATGTTACCGCTTTGCTTAGCCCCTCTTATAGAGTTGCTAGTTGCAGGTGAATATGAAGTTTGTTCCATGTTTGGAACATGGTTATGTTGGGATATCACAATATCTCTTATTTTAATTAATGCATCTATATACTTGGTAAATGGTGGAAGGCTCGGCCTTATGCCTGGTGTTTTGTTCCACTCTTGCCGC
>NW_025237049.1:0-2168 GCF_018294505.1 Triticum aestivum
GTTCAGCCCTCGCTTGTTGAAGAATTCAGGAAGCTGAACCTCCATATTGTTCCTCCGGGTGCACTCGCTCCCCCTCCTAAGGAGTTTGGCAAGGTGAACCTCCACGTTGTTACCCAGGGTTCCCTCAATACCCTAGTTGCTAAACCAGATCTCGAGGACAGCATCAAAAGGCTACAGAAGTATGACTCTGAAGCCCACAAGATTAAGCGCTACCTCGCAGAAGGAAAGCCCTCATTCTTCACCATTGCTGAAGATGGCACCTTATACTTCAAGGGCCGCCTAGTGGTGCCATGTGCAGAGAAAAACCTGGATATGACACAGGAAGTTATGAAAGAAGCTCATGATACGCCTCTATGTATCCATCCTGGTAGTACAAAGATGTACCAAGATATCCGTCAGAGATTCTGGTGGACTAATATGAAGCAAGACATTGCTCGTTATGTTGCTGAGTGTGACGTTTGCTGTCGTATCAAAGCAGAACATCAAAGGCCTGCTGGAACTCTGCAACCTATCTCTATTCCTGAATGGAAATGGGACCATGTTGAGATGGACTTCGTCACTGGATTTCCCAAATCACAGAAAGGTAATGATGCTATTCTTGTCGTCATTGACCGACTTTCCAAAGTTGCACATTTTCTGGCGGTCAAAGAAACGATCACTGCTAGCCAGTTGGGAACGCTCTATATGACCAGGATTGTTTCACTCCACGGTATTCCATTGGTTATCAGCTCAGACCGTGGTAGCTTATTCACTTCAAGATTCTGGGCAAGTTTCCAAGAAGCAATGGGAACTCATCTGTCATTCAGTACTGCGTTTCATCCTCAATCGCAAGGACAAGTTGAACGCGTCAATCAAGTTCTCGAAGACATGCTTCGAGCTTGCGTTATTTCCTTCGGCAAGAAATGGGAGGAATCTCTCCCGTATGCTGAGTTCTCTTATAATAATAGCTATCAAGCTAGTCTGAAGATGGCCCCCTTCGAAGTGTTATATGGACGAAAGTGCCGAACCCCTCTGAACTGGTCAGAAACTGGGGAACGTCCACTCTTCGGTCCGGATATTATCCAAGATGCCGAAGAACAAGTCCGCATTATTCGCGAGAATCTCAAGACTGCTCAGTCACGTCAGAAGAGTCAGTATGACCGTCATCATAAAGACATGGTCTATCAACCTGGCGAAAAGGCTTATCTTCGAGTCACACCTATGAAGGGTGCTCACCGCTTCGGGATCAAGGGCAAACTAGCTCCTCGCTATATTGGCCCATTCACTATTCTCGAAAGGCGTGGAAAAGTGGCATACCAACTGGAGCTACCGCCGAACCTTTCTCAGGCTCACGATGTGTTCCATGTGTCACAGCTCCGCCGTTGCTTCAAGGATCCAATTCGAGCTGTGGATCATGAAGTGCTCGAATTGCAGCAAGACCTCTCCTATAAGGAGCATCCGGTCCGCATTCTCGACCAAGCTGAACGCCGCACACGTCAGAAGGCGATCAAGTTTCTCAAAGTCCAGTGGTCGCACCATTCTGAAGATGAGGCCACTTGGGAACGAGAGGATCGTCTGCGCGAAGAATACCCCGCACTGTTTCCTTCTACCTCCTAAATCTCGGGACGAGATTTCTTGTAGTGGAGGAGATTTGTAACACCCTGAGAATCATGCTACAGTAACCCCCTGTGATTAAGCTAATCATGTTGCTAAACAGGGCTTGATCACATTTGAATCACACCCTTTTCAAACTCCTAGTTCAAACTTCAATTAAATTTAAAAGTGGAAAATAAAAGTTTTCAAAAATTTAAACAAAAATGTTCTGTGGATGCTAAATAATACACTGGTAATTATGGTGGAGAAAACACATTTTTATAAAACACCTAAATACTTCTAAATGAAATAAAACAGCAAAGAAAATAAACAAATAAAAAGAAAACAGAAAACAGAACAAACAGAGCAGAAAAAGAAAAAGGAGAAGCCCTTCCCCCCCCCACTGGACCCGTGGCCCATCTGGACCGAACCCCCGGCCCAAACTGGGCCGCCACCCCCCGACCCCCGGCCCAGCCCACTCTCCCCCTCGCCCCCTTCCCTGTTCCCCCGACCGGGGTTGAACAGTGGCCGTCCCCGCCGCACCCCCTCGCCGGCGACGGGGAGGATAAGGGCGCCAGCTCCCCCGCCTCCTCGGG
>NW_025237049.1:3899-4888 GCF_018294505.1 Triticum aestivum
AGGCAAGCCCCCCCCCCCCCTTGATCACCAGATATCGCCTACTCTTCTCTATTCTGCTTGCATTAGAGTAGTGTAGCATGTTACTGTTTTCCGATATCCTATCCTGATGCATAGCCTATCCTTGTTACTACTGTTGTTACCTTTACCTGCAATCCTACATGCTTAGTATAGGATGCTAGATTTCCATTAGTGGCCCTACATTCTTGTCCGTCTGCTGTGCTATACTATCGGGCCGTGATCACCTGGGCGGTGACCACGGGTATATACTTATATACTTTATACATGACACATGTGATGACTAAAGTCGGGTCGGCTCGTAGGAGTACCCGCAAGTGGATCTTTGTGGCGAAGCGACAGGGCAGGTTGAGACCGCCTAGGTGAGAGGTGGGCCTGGCCCTGGTCGGCGTTCGCGGATACTTAATACGCTTAATGAGATCTTGGTATTTGATCTGAGTCTGGCCATTTGGTCTATACGCACTAGCCATCTACGCGGGAGTAGTTATGGGTATCCCGGCGTCGTGGTATCAGCCGAAGCCTTCTTGACGTCAGCGACTGAGTGCCGCGCGCCGGATTGGACTGGAACGCCACTAGGCTAGGTCTGCTTCCGGCCGCGTACGCAACATGCAGGTGTGCATAGGGCGATGGGCCCAGACCCCTGCGCGCATAGGGTTAGACCGGCGTGCTGACCTCTCTGTTGTGCTTAGGTGGGGCTGCGACGCGTTGATCTTACGAGGCCGGGCATGACCCAGAAAAGTGTGTCCGGCCAAATGGGATCGAGCGTGTTGGGTTATGTGGTGCACCCCTGCAGGGAAGTTTATCTATTCGAATAGCCGTGTCCCTCGGTAAAAGGACGACCCGGAGTTGTACCTTGAGCTTATGACAACTAGAACTGGATACTGAATAAAATACACCCTTCCAAGTGCCAGATACAACCCGGTGATCGCTCTCTAACAGGGCGACGAGGAGGGGATTGCCGGGTAGGATTATGC
>NW_025237050.1:0-4888 GCF_018294505.1 Triticum aestivum
GATTGCACCACAGTAAAGATGGCATAATTATGCTCTTAAAACATGTAGACATGTCTGTCGGATATTGGGTTCCGGCAAAACCCTTAAGGTTCGAACTCTGGGGTGTGCGCGAAGATCTTCCCCCTACCGATCCACGTCCGAATGCCTCACTGAGAATCTAAGCTAAACGATGAACAACACGAGGGACACAAGATTTATACTGGTTCGGGCCATCGTTGTGGTGTAATACACTACTCCAGTGTGTGGTATGGTGGATTGCCTCAGGGACTAATGATGAACAGTACAACGGAAGAACAACCTCGCGAGAGGTGTTCTTGTGGTGGTGGTTTTACTTGTAAAGGGTTTGATCAGCTCTGGATCAGATGCCCTTGGTCAGTTTCCCTTGATTAGTTGCCCTTCTACGATGGTGGCTATCCCTATATATAGAGGCCCTAGTCCTCTTCCCAAATATTGAGCGGGAAGGGTGCCAACAACGGCCATTTTGAAGGGGAACATCTAGTACAAGTTATCCTGACTAAAGTTGGTCTTTGGCTGCCAAAGGCACTGGCGATGACGCCGTCTTGGGCTCCACGGTGACCTCCATCCTGCCGCTCTGCTGGTCTTGGTCTCGTTGCAACGAAATGGAAACCTTTGCTTGGTGCCTCGGTACTCCGCACATGTGCTTGCCACCTTTGCACCAAAGAGGAAACAAGGACACTGCGTAGGCGGGCGCCCGCCTGGTCTCGATCGTCATGGCTTGCGTCACGAGCACCTCGTGAGGTACCCTTGCCATGATCTCTCCGCCTCCTCGCGAGCTCTCCTGGTGAGGCCGCTCCTGAGGAAGCCTTGCGTCGTCCGCCCCGTGAGGCTTGGCCCCTGGCGAGGGTCTTGAGCTTGAATTGATGAAGATGGGCCATACCGGGCCACCACTTGAGCCACGCCGCAGGCCGCGGGCAGGCAAGTCTGGGGACCCCCGTTCCCAGAACACCGACAGTAGCCCTTTACCCAAGGCGCACTCGTACTTGGCTTAGAAAAGAAGCGAAGGGGCAAGTGCGGAGCGCTGCGGGCCCCAACAGCTTGCAGCCTTGGGCGCCGTGTGGCGGTTGATTGGACGTGGGCGTCTCCTCTTCCCCACGCTGCCTCGGCAACTGCCCGACTTGACAAGTCCCTGCATGCAAAATGAGTCATGATTACCTGCGATCGTGGAGGCCGACGGTTGGCCTCCTCTCTACTATAAGTACGGAATGGCGTGATCCCTCACAGTCCATCTCTTCCTGCTCCGCTCCTTCTTCCTCACTCCTCTTCCATCTTGACGCCAATGGCGCCGATCCGCCGGTTCTCAGCCGAGGAGAAAGGAAAGGCCCCCCGAGAGGGGCCCGTCCCGCTCCCGCTGAAGAAGCGGTCGGGGACGGTCGCTCGGTCGGAGACGTCGAGGCCTTGGTAGGAGCGGCCACCACCTGGGTTTCCGCTGCCTTTGTATGCCCAAGCTGAGGGCCCTAGGGAAGAGGACGCCGAGCGGCGCCGCCCGCGCTGCCGGCGACGCCGACGAATCACGGCGGTGCGTGTCGTCGCCCATGGAGTCCATGCGGCGGACTCCTCTCGCGAGCTTGTGCTTCATGCTGCCATGCCTCCAAGCTCATGTATTCGCCTTCCTCCTCCCTTCGCCTTTGAGATGCCACCGAGGGGGCCTCTTGAGCTCTGGCTGCAGCACGCCGACTGCAGCAACCCCGCGACCGGAGTGAAGGTCGAGGTTGTCGCTCTGGGTAAGGTCTACATGACCCGAGGATGGGGCGAGATCGCCCGGGTCTGCCAAACAGGGGGCGCCTTCATGATTCATTTCGAATACGATGGCGCCTCCTTGATGATCTTCAAGGTCTTCGACGCGGAAGGACGCCGACTGGAGTGCTGCCCCATGGAAGGCGGCTGGGGCATCGAAGTGGCAAGGGCTAGGCCCGCCACCCGCTTCCTCGGCAACTCCTCTCGTAGCAGCAGAGATGCCGGAGGATCCAGCGACTCTCCCGAGCTTCTCGTGACTCCGGAGAAGAGCAACGACATCTACGAGCCCCCGAGCTCGTGCCGCACCCGGAGCAGAGTTGCTGCGTCAGGCCGCCGACGCGGCTGATCTGGATGGGGTTGGTGCCGGCCACTCGTGGCCACTGTTGATGATGGCATCGGCCATGGAAGCACGTGTAGCTAGGGCTCCATAGGATTAGCATCTTTTGTTCCCTGCGAGGAATCAAGGAAATACCCCGTAGGGGCATGTAAAGTGTGTGCTATATCTTTTGTTGATATTACCCTTATCGCGAAGTGGTGCAAGATGCTTGTCGTGTCTCGGCTCGGTTCCCCCTTTCAAACCTCACGAGGGCTTGGTGCTCTACGCTGACAGGTCCCGGTCCTCAGGCAGGCTTCAGCCGTCGCTGCTATGCCAGGTCGCGATGCAGTGGTCAAGGCCAGGAGGTGAGCGGCCTGAGGTCCAGTAAGAGCCCCTGAGGCGCGATGCTCAGGAGGTCCCCTTTAGCGCTCAAGCAGCCGCTGCTGGGCGAGAAAGGGAGGCAACATCACCGTCACAGAGCGACATTAGGTGAGGGTTTGGTGTCGCGTTGCTTAGCTGTTCCAGGAGCGTGAATTATCTCGAGAGCTTGGAGCCGTTCCTTAGCGAGGTGCCGGACCTGTGTGTTGGCAGCTGGGATGTTGCTGGGTCAGGCCTTCATGAGCTTATCCTCTCTTCCCCGCACTCTCCTTCGTGCTCTACGTCCTCGGGTCCCGGCCCTTGAGCAAGCTCAGCTGCCGCTGGTATGCCAGGTCGCGATGCCATGGACAAGGCCAGGGGGTGAGGGCTGGAGAGCCAGTAAGAGCCCCTGAGTCGCGATGCTCAAGCGCCCCCATTTTAACGTGCAAGCGGTTCGCACGGGTGAGAGAGAGAGAGAGAGAGAGAGAGAGCTCGCGAAGGCCTTCCCCATGTTACTACTTAGAGGGACCCTGTAAACCAACACGAGGAAAACAGGGAATGCCATTACAATTGCCGGTCAGCCATTGTTTGCTCCGAGGGAGTGATGAGGGCACTGAGGGCCTGGTGAGGTAGCGCCTTGCCGGGATGCCGCGGCCAGAGCTCGACCACTCAGATTTGTCGACGTTGCAGGGTCGGACCCATGCACAAGCGCCGTGCCAAAGCGAGTGATTCCAAAGGTAGGTATCAATCGAGCAGGCGATTATCATAGGTAGGTTAGTTGCAAAGAGCAAATCAGCTTAGATAGATGCAGGAGAGACACATGCCACTGGGTCAAGCCCGAGCGGCTTGGGGATGATGCAGCCCGAGGGACGCTCCCAACAAGGTAAGCTAAAGACATAAGCAAAACGGATACATGCCGCAGGGACAGACCCACGTGACATGGGAATGATGCTGCCCTAAGGGCGCTCCTAGCTAAAATGAAACTCAAAAGATGTCACCTGATATCATTGTTGAGCGAGTGTTGGAGTAGCTGACGACGCGTGGTGAAGAAAGCCAATCCTCACGAGCCTTCGGAGCCCTGAGCCTCGGGAGGCTCTGGAGGTCCGGGCGGCTCCGCAAGGTCCATCTCCATCTCCTCCAGGAACGCGCAGTGCCTGGCCACCTGAGCCTCCAAAATGCTCCTCATTAGGCGCTGATGAGCAGCAGCCGCGTTCGGCAGGCTGAAAGGCATGCGAACGTAGCTGTGTGGTGGACCCTCGCAGCGTCCCGCGCGGGAAGGCCAGAAACGCTCCTGAGACGCGACTCGATTGAGCCCTGGGTAGTCGATGCAGACGTGCAGCCCGCCATCCTCGCCTAAATGAGGAGCTACGCCGGGTAGGCGGCGATGACCGCGCATGACTCTTGATTCCTGTAGCTCCTGAGTGACCTTGGCGATGAACTCCTGAGGGTTGGGCCCTCCTTGCTTCACGCCTTCCTGAGGGAAACGTGTCGCGAAGCACACCTCCAAGTGGTGCCCGAGCACCTCCCTCGTGATCTTGGCAAAGTCAAGGGCCCTCCAAGAGAGAGCCCCCGAGCCTTGCCCAAGGAGCGCGCCGAGCGCGCCTTCCTATGCGACGGAGGGAGGCGCCCCTTGGACGGGTGCGGATCCTGGCGCGGTGCCACCGGAGGTGCCTGCCTCTTGAGGCCTTGTGCTGGGTGATGTCTTCTTCTTCTTGGGAGCTGCCTGGGGAAGGTTCCCTCTCTTGCTGTCTGGGTCCTCTATTGATGCAGCTTGGAAGGCACGCTCGAGAGAGCACACCACGGCCTTATCTTCCCAAGGGACTGTGATGACTCCGCCGCTTCCCGGCATCTTCAGGACATTGTATCCATGGTGAGTCACATGAACTTGGCCAGGGCTGGATACTCGAGGATGGAATTGTACGGCAAGCGAATGTGGGCAACGTCGAAGTCGGTGAGCTCGGTACGGTAGTTCTTGTGCTGTTAAAGGTGACAGGGAGGCGGACCTGCCCTATTGGGGTGGTGGAACAATCAGTGACTCCTGAGAAAGGCTTGGTCGGCTGAAGCTGGTCATATGGCACTTGGAGATTGTTGAATGTATCGACGGACAGAACGTTGAGTCTCACGCCGCCGTCAATGAGGGTCCTGGTAACTTGTACGTTGCTAATGACTGGGGAATAGAGCATTGGGAGGACATCAGCTGTTGCCACACACTTGAGTTGATTCGCTGAGCTAAACATGATGGCTCACGCGGACCACCTGAGACGGCGCATGGCCTCGAGCTTGGGGAGGACTGCATTCACCTCGCGAGCAAACTGCTTGAAGATGCGCTGAGAGGCTGGGGCCTTGGCACCGCCCAAGATGGAAGCGATAGCACGCGGCTCCTGGAAGCCCCCAGCCCCCTTGTCCTAATGATGGTCGTCATTCCTTCTTAGTGGTGGTGGTAGAGGAGGAAGGACTGCG